>NW_026948684.1:12500-15000 GCF_035770615.1 Melospiza melodia melodia
TTAGGGATGTTCCCAAGGAAATAGCTGTGGAGGCAGGCATGTTGTGGTACTTTTGTGCACTTCTTGGGTAGTCCTTGGCAGCTGCTGTGTGCTTGGGACTCAGGATTTTCTGGTTCAAAGAACCTTAACCCTAGGCGTAATTCAAACCTCAACACTAGGAAGGAAAATCAGCCTATGTTTCGGGATGGACTCATGAGAAGAGCAGCAGAGGCAGCCAAGTTGTGTCACTTTTGCGGCCCTCTTGGGATGCCTTGAACAGTTGCAGTGTGCCTGGAGCTAAGGGCTTCCTAGTTTTAAAAATCCTAGCCCAGGGCCTAAGCCTAACATTAACCCTAGGAAGGTAAATCAGCCGGGTATTAGGGTTCTCTTTAAGGAAAAAGCCGTGAAAACAGCCGTGTTGTGGCACTTCTGCGCTCCGTTTGGGATGTCTTTGGCACCTGCAGTAAGCCTGGAACTCAGGCCTTCCTGGTTCAAAATATCCTAGCCCTAGGCTGAACCCTAACCCTAACCCTTAACCTAACCCTAACCCTAACCCTTACCCTAACCCTAACCCTAACCCTAACCCTAACACTAACCCTAACCCTAAAACCTAACCCTAACCCTAACCCTAACCCTAACCCTAACCCCTAACCCTAACCCTAACCCTAACCCTAACCCTAACCCTAACCTAACCCTAACCCTAACCCTAACCCTAACCCTAACCCTAACCCTAACCCTAACCCTAACCCTAACCCTAACCCAAACCCTAACACTAACCCTAACCCTAACCCTAACCTAACCCTAACCCTAACCCTAACCCTAACCCCTAACCCTAACCCTAACCCTAAACCTAACCCTAACCCTAGGAATGTAAATCAGCCTGGTATTAGGCTTCTTGCCAAGGAAAAAGCCGTGAAAGCAGACATGTTGTGGCACTTTTGAACTCTCTTTTGGATGCCTTTCACAGCTCCAGTGTGCCTGGAGGTCTGGGCTTCCTGACTTTGAAAATCCTAGCACAAGGCCTACCTAGCCCCAACCTGAAGACGTGAAAGGCAAATCAGCCAGGAATTAGGGATGTTCCCAAGGAAATAGCTGTGGAGGCAGGCATGTTGTGGTACTTTTGTCCACTTCTTGGGTAGTCCTTGGCAGCTGCTGTGTGCTTGGGACTCAGGATTTTCTGGTTCAAAGAACCTTAACCCTAGGCGTAATTCAAACCTCAACGCTAGGAAGGAAAATCAGCCTATGTTTCGGGATGGACTCATGAGAAGAGCAGCAGAGGCAGCCAAGTTGTGTCACTTTTGCGGCCCTCTTGGGATGCCTTGAACAGTTGCAGTGTGCCTGGAGCTAAGGGCTTCCTAGTTTTAAAAATCCTAGCCCAGGGCCTAAGCCTAACATTAACCATAGGAAGGTAAATCAGCCGGGTATTAGGGTTCTTACTAAGGAAAAAGCTGTGAAAGCTGCCATGTTGTGCCACTTTTGCACTCTCCTTTGGATGCCTTTCACAGCTCCAGTGTGCCTGGAGGTCTGGGCTTCCTGATTTTAAATATCCTAGCACGAGGTCTACCTAACTCTGACCCGACGACGTGAAAGGCAAATCAGCCAGGAATTAGGGATGTCCCCAAGGAAATAGCTGTGGAGGCAGGCATGTTGTGGTACTTTTGTGCACTTCTTGGCCAGTACTTGGCAGCTGCTGTGTTCTTGGAACTCAGGGCTTTCTGGTTAAAAGAACACTAACCCTAGGCGTAACTCAAACCTCAACGCAGGGAAGGAAAATCAGCCTATGGTTCAGGATGGTCTCATGGAAATAGCACCAGAGGGAGCCAAGTTGTGTCACTTTTGCGCTCCCCTTGGGCTGCCTTGAACAGCTGCAGTGTGCCTGGAGCTAAGGGCTTCCTAGTTTTAAAAATCCTAGCCCAGGGCCTAAGCCTGACAGTAACCCTAGGAAGGTAAATCAGCCGGGTATTACGGTTCTTCATAAGGAAAAAGCCGCGAAAGCAGCCATGCTGTGGCACTTCTGCGCTCCTTTTGAAATGCCTTTAGCAGCTGCCGTAAGCCTGGAACTCAGGGCTTCCTGGTTAAAAAAATCCTAGCCCTAGGCTGAACCCTGGCCCTAACCCTAGGCAGATAAATCAGCCTAGGTATAGGGATGGTGCCAAGGAAAAAGCTGTGAAAGCAGACATGTTGTGGCACTTTTGCACTCTCTTTTGGATGCCTTTCACAGCTCCAGTGTGCCTGGAGGTCTGGGCTTCCTGATTTTGAAAATCCTAGCACAAGGCCTACCTAACCCCAACCCGACGACGTGAAAGGCAAATCAGCCAGGAATTAGGGATGTCCCCAAGGAAATAGCTGTGGAGGCAGGCATGTTGTGGTACTTTTGTGCACTTCTTGGGTAGTCCTTCCCAGTTGCTATGTTCTTGGAACTCAGGGCTTTCTGGTTCAAAGAACACTAACCTAGGCGTAACTCAAACCTCAACGCTAGGAATGAAAATCAGCCTATGGTTTGGGATGGACTCATAAGAAG
>NW_026948685.1:0-58235 GCF_035770615.1 Melospiza melodia melodia
TAACTGATAGAAAACAGTACCTTTGCACTCTCCTGACTTTTCCAATCACAGGAACATTCGATTGGAAGCTGTTTTGGACAACTTTTCTTTTCTTCCTGCCAAACACTTGGCAGACATCCGTGCAACTTCTAGAACACGATGGAGATGTTTTCTGTGCTGGCACAGTTTTTCCTAGCCAGACATAGTGGAAAAGCTTGTTGCCGAGGTGTAGATGAGAAGAGGAGCTAAAGAGGAAGGTAGGATGCTCTCCGGAGGTAAGAGCCGCTGCCGGGCGTCTTTCGGCAGAAGCCGCGCTAAGGAGAGCACTGTGAGCGGCACAATCGTCTTTGCGCGAAGAAGCCGCTTCTTGGGCTCCGGCAGCCGGCGAGAGCGGCAGCTTCGGGAAGGTGAAGAAGCAAGCTGTACAACACTGGGATGGTGTGCCCACCTTGCCAACTGATAGAAAACAGTACCTTTGCACTCTCCTGACTTTTCCAATCACAGGAACATTCGATTGGAAGCTGTTTTGGACAACTTTTCTTTTCTTCCTGCCAAACACTTGGCAGACATCCGTGCAACTTCTAGAACACGATGGGAGATGTTTTCTGTGCTGGCACAGTTTTTCCTAGCCAGACATAGTGGAAAAGCTTGTTGCCGAGGTGTAGATGAGAAGAGGAGCTAAAGAGGAAGGTAGGATGCTCTCCGGAGGTAAGAGCCGCTGCCGGGCGTCTTTCGGCAGAAGCCGCGCTAAGGAGAGCACTGTGAGCGGCACAATCGTCTTTGCGCGAAGAAGCCGCTTCTTGGGCTCCGGCAGCCGGCGAGAGCGGCAGCTTCGGGAAGGTGAAGAAGCAAGCTGTACAACACTGGGATTGTGTGCGCACCTTGCCAACTGATAGAAAACAGTACCTTTGCACTCTCCTGACTTTTCCAATCACAGGAACATTCGATTGGAAGCTGTTTTGGACAACTTTTCTTTTCTTCCTGCCAAACACTTGGCAGACATCCGTGCAACTTCTAGAACACGATGGGAGATGTTTTCTGTGCTGGCACAGTTTTTCCTAGCCAGACATAGTGGAAAAGCTTGTTGCCGAGGTGTAGATGAGAAGAGGAGCTAAAGAGGAAGGTAGGATGCTCTCCGGAGGTAAGAGCCGCTGCCGGGCGTCTTTCGGCAGAAGCCGCGCTAAGGAGAGCACTGTGAGCGGCACAATCGTCTTTGCGCGAAGAAGCCGCTTCTTGGGCTCCGGCAGCCGGCGAGAGCGGCAGCTTCGGGAAGGTGAAGAAGCAAGCTGTACAACACTGGGATGGTGTGCCCACCTTGCCAACTGATAGAAAACAGTACCTTTGCACTCTCCTGACTTTTCCAATCACAGGAACATTCGATTGGAAGCTGTTTTGGACAACTTTTCTTTTCTTCCTGCCAAACACTTGGCAGACATCCGTGCAACTTCTAGAACACGATGGGAGATGTTTTCTGTGCTGGCACAGTTTTTCCTAGCCAGACATAGTGGGAAAGCTTGTTGCCGAGGTGTAGATGAGAAGAGGAGCTAAAGAGGAAGGTAGGATGCTCTCCGGAGGTAAGAGCCGCTGCCGGGCGTCTTTCGGCAGAAGCCGCGCTAAGGAGAGCGCTGTGAGCGGCACAATCGTCTTTGCGCGAAGAAGCCGCTTTTTAGGCTCCGGCAGCCGGCGAGAGCGGCAGCTTCGGGAAGGTGAAGAAGCAAGCTGTACAACACTGGGATTGTGTGCGCACCTTGCCAACTGATAGAAAACAGTACCTTTGCACTCTCCTGACTTTTCCAATCACAGGAACATTCGATTGGAAGCTGTTTTGGACAACTTTTCTTTTCTTCCTGCCAAACACTTGGCAGACATCCGTGCAACTTCTAGAACACGATGGGAGATGTTTTCTGTGCTGGCACAGTTTTTCCTAGCCAGACATAGTGGGAAAGCTTGTTGCCGAGGTGTAGATGAGAAGAGGAGCTAAAGAGGAAGGTAGGATGCTCTCCGGAGGTAAGAGCCGCTGCCGGGCGTCTTTCGGCAGAAGCCGCGCTAAGGAGAGCGCTGTGAGCGGCACAATCGTCTTTGCGCGAAGAAGCCGCTTCTTGGGCTCCGGCAGCCGGCGAGAGCGGCAGCTTCGGGAAGGTGAAGAAGCAAGCTGTACAACACTGGGATTGTGTGCGCACCTTGCCAACTGATAGAAAACAGTACCTTTGCACTCTCCTGACTTTTCCAATCACAGGAACATTCGATTGGAAGCTGTTTTGGACAACTTTTCTTTTCTTCCTGCCAAACACTTGGCAGACATCCGTGCAACTTCTAGAACACGATGGGAGATGTTTTCTGTGCTGGCACAGTTTTTCCTAGCCAGACATAGTGGAAAAGCTTTTTGCCGAGGTGTAGATGAGAAGAGGAGCTAAAGAGGAAGGTAGGATGCTCTCCGGAGGTAAGAGCCGCTGCCGGGCGTCTTTCGGCAGAAGCCGCGCTAAGGAGAGCGCTGTGAGCGGCACAATCGTCTTTGCGCGAAGAAGCCGCTTCTTGGGCTCCGGCAGCCGGCGAGAGCGGCAGCTTCGGGAAGGTGAAGAAGCAAGCTGTACAACACTGGGATTGTGTGCGCACCTTGCCAACTGATAGAAAACAGTACCTTTGCACTCTCCTGACTTTTCCAATCACAGGAACATTCGATTGGAAGCTGTTTTGGACAACTTTTCTTTTCTTCCTGCCAAACACTTGGCAGACATCCGTGCAACTTCTAGAACACGATGGGAGATGTTTTCTGTGCTGGCACAGTTTTTCCTAGCCAGACATAGTGGAAAAGCTTGTTGCCGAGGTGTAGATGAGAAGAGGAGCTAAAGAGGAAGGTAGGATGCTCTCCGGAGGTAAGAGCCGCTGCCGGGCGTCTTTCGGCAGAAGCCGCGCTAAGGAGAGCACTGTGAGCGGCACAATCGTCTTTGCGCGAAGAAGCCGCTTCTTGGGCTCCGGCAGCCGGCGAGAGCGGCAGCTTCGGGAAGGTGAAGAAGCAAGCTGTACAACACTGGGATTGTGTGCCCACCTTGCAACTGATAGAAAACAGTACCTTTGCACTCTCCTGACTTTTCCAATCACAGGAACATTCGATTGGAAGCTGTTTTGGACAACTTTTCTTTTCTTCCTGCCAAACACTTGGCAGACATCCGTGCAACTTCTAGAACACGATGGGAGATGTTTTCTGTGCTGGCACAGTTTTTCCTAGCCAGACATAGTGGAAAAGCTTGTTGCCGAGGTGTAGATGAGAAGAGGAGCTAAAGAGGAAGGTAGGATGCTCTCCGGAGGTAAGAGCCGCTGCCGGGCGTCTTTCGGCAGAAGCCGCGCTAAGGAGAGCACTGTGAGCGGCACAATCGTCTTTGCGCGAAGAAGCCGCTTCTTGGGCTCCGGCAGCCGGCGAGAGCGGCAGCTTCGGGAAGGTGAAGAAGCAAGCTGTACAACACTGGGATTGTGTGCGCACCTTGCCAACTGATAGAAAACAGTACCTTTGCACTCTCCTGACTTTTCCAATCACAGGAACATTCGATTGGAAGCTGTTTTGGACAACTTTTCTTTTCTTCCTGCCAAACACTTGGCAGACATCCGTGCAACTTCTAGAACACGATGGGAGATGTTTTCTGTGCTGGCACAGTTTTTCCTAGCCAGACATAGTGGAAAAGCTTGTTGCCGAGGTGTAGATGAGAAGAGGAGCTAAAGAGGAAGGTAGGATGCTCTCCGGAGGTAAGAGCCGCTGCCGGGCGTCTTTCGGCAGAAGCCGCGCTAAGGAGAGCACTGTGAGCGGCACAATCGTCTTTGCGCGAAGAAGCCGCTTCTTGGGCTCCGGCAGCCGGCGAGAGCGGCAGCTTCGGGAAGGTGAAGAAGCAAGCTGTACAACACTGGGATTGTGTGCGCACCTTGCCAACTGATAGAAAACAGTACCTTTGCACTCTCCTGACTTTTCCAATCACAGGAACATTCGATTGGAAGCTGTTTTGGACAACTTTTCTTTTCTTCCTGCCAAACACTTGGCAGACATCCGTGCAACTTCTAGAACACGATGGGAGATGTTTTCTGTGCTGGCACAGTTTTTCCTAGCCAGACATAGTGGAAAAGCTTGTTGCCGAGGTGTAGATGAGAAGAGGAGCTAAAGAGGAAGGTAGGATGCTCTCCGGAGGTAAGAGCCGCTGCCGGGCGTCTTTCGGCAGAAGCCGCGCTAAGGAGAGCGCTGTGAGCGGCACAATCGTCTTTGCGCGAAGAAGCCGCTTCTTGGGCTCCGGCAGCCGGCGAGAGCGGCAGCTTCGGGAAGGTGAAGAAGCAAGCTGTACAACACTGGGATTGTGTGCGCACCTTGCCAACTGATAGAAAACAGTACCTTTGCACTCTCCTGACTTTTCCAATCACAGGAACATTCGATTGGAAGCTGTTTTGGACAACTTTTCTTTTCTTCCTGCCAAACACTTGGCAGACATCCGTGCAACTTCTAGAACACGATGGGAGATGTTTTCTGTGCTGGCACAGTTTTTCCTAGCCAGACATAGTGGAAAGCTTGTTGCCGAGGTGTAGATGAGAAGAGGAGCTAAAGAGGAAGGTAGGATGCTCTCCGGAGGTAAGAGCGCTGCCGGGCGTCTTTCGGCAGAAGCCGCGCTAAGGAGAGCGCTGTGAGCGGCACAATCGTCTTTGCGCGAAGAAGCCGCTTCTTGGGCTCCGGCAGCCGGCGAGAGCGGCAGCTTCGGGAAGGTGAAGAAGCAAGCTGTACAACACTGGGATTGTGTGCGCACCTTGCCAACTGATAGAAAACAGTACCTTTGCACTCTCCTGACTTTTCCAATCACAGGAACATTCGATTGGAAGCTGTTTTGGACAACTTTTCTTTTCTTCCTGCCAAACACTTGGCAGACATCCGTGCAACTTCTAGAACACGATGGGAGATGTTTTCTGTGCTGGCACAGTTTTTCCTAGCCAGACATAGTGGAAAAGCTTGTTGCCGAGGTGTAGATGAGAAGAGGAGCTAAAGAGGAAGGTAGGATGCTCTCCGGAGGTAAGAGCCGCTGCCGGGCGTCTTTCGGCAGAAGCCGCGCTAAGGAGAGCACTGTGAGCGGCACAATCGTCTTTGCGCGAAGAAGCCGCTTCTTGGGCTCCGGCAGCCGGCGAGAGCGGCAGCTTCGGGAAGGTGAAGAAGCAAGCTGTACAACACTGGGATTGTGTGCGCACCTTGCCAACTGATAGAAAACAGTACCTTTGCACTCTCCTGACTTTTCCAATCACAGGAACATTCGATTGGAAGCTGTTTTGGACAACTTTTCTTTTCTTCCTGCCAAACACTTGGCAGACATCCGTGCAACTTCTAGAACACGATGGGAGATGTTTTCTGTGCTGGCACAGTTTTTCCTAGCCAGACATAGTGGAAAAGCTTGTTGCCGAGGTGTAGATGAGAAGAGGAGCTAAAGAGGAAGGTAGGATGCTCTCCGGAGGTAAGAGCCGCTGCCGGGCGTCTTTCGGCAGAAGCCGCGCTAAGGAGAGCACTGTGAGCGGCACAATCGTCTTTGCGCGAAGAAGCCGCTTCTTGGGCTCCGGCAGCCGGCGAGAGCGGCAGCTTCGGGAAGGTGAAGAAGCAAGCTGTACAACACTGGGATTGTGTGCGCACCTTGCCAACTGATAGAAAACAGTACCTTTGCACTCTCCTGACTTTTCCAATCACAGGAACATTCGATTGGAAGCTGTTTTGGACAACTTTTCTTTTCTTCCTGCCAAACACTTGGCAGACATCCGTGCAACTTCTAGAACACGATGGGAGATGTTTTCTGTGCTGGCACAGTTTTTCCTAGCCAGACATAGTGGAAAAGCTTGTTGCCGAGGTGTAGATGAGAAGAGGAGCTAAAGAGGAAGGTAGGATGCTCTCCGGAGGTAAGAGCCGCTGCCGGGCGTCTTTCGGCAGAAGCCGCGCTAAGGAGAGCACTGTGAGCGGCACAATCGTCTTTGCGCGAAGAAGCCGCTTCTTGGGCTCCGGCAGCCGGCGAGAGCGGCAGCTTCGGGAAGGTGAAGAAGCAAGCTGTACAACACTGGGATTGTGTGCGCACCTTGCCAACTGATAGAAAACAGTACCTTTGCACTCTCCTGACTTTTCCAATCACAGGAACATTCGATTGGAAGCTGTTTTGGACAACTTTTCTTTTCTTCCTGCCAAACACTTGGCAGACATCCGTGCAACTTCTAGAACACGATGGGAGATGTTTTCTGTGCTGGCACAGTTTTTCCTAGCCAGACATAGTGGAAAAGCTTTTTGCCGAGGTGTAGATGAGAAGAGGAGCTAAAGAGGAAGGTAGGATGCTCTCCGGAGGTAAGAGCCGCTGCCGGGCGTCTTTCGGCAGAAGCCGCGCTAAGGAGAGCACTGTGAGCGGCACAATCGTCTTTGCGCGAAGAAGCCGCTTCTTGGGCTCCGGCAGCCGGCGAGAGCGGCAGCTTCGGGAAGGTGAAGAAGCAAGCTGTACAACACTGGGATTGTGTGCGCACCTTGCCAACTGATAGAAAACAGTACCTTTGCACTCTCCTGACTTTTCCAATCACAGGAACATTCGATTGGAAGCTGTTTTGGACAACTTTTCTTTTCTTCCTGCCAAACACTTGGCAGACATCCGTGCAACTTCTAGAACACGATGGGAGATGTTTTCTGTGCTGGCACAGTTTTTCCTAGCCAGACATAGTGGAAAAGCTTGTTGCCGAGGTGTAGATGAGAAGAGGAGCTAAAGAGGAAGGTAGGATGCTCTCCGGAGGTAAGAGCCGCTGCCGGGCGTCTTTCGGCAGAAGCCGCGCTAAGGAGAGCGCTGTGAGCGGCACAATCGTCTTTGCGCGAAGAAGCCGCTTCTTGGGCTCCGGCAGCCGGCGAGAGCGGCAGCTTCGGGAAGGTGAAGAAGCAAGCTGTACAACACTGGGATTGTGTGCGCACCTTGCCAACTGATAGAAAACAGTACCTTTGCACTCTCCTGACTTTTCCAATCACAGGAACATTCGATTGGAAGCTGTTTTGGACAACTTTTCTTTTCTTCCTGCCAAACACTTGGCAGACATCCGTGCAACTTCTAGAACACGATGGGAGATGTTTTCTGTGCTGGCACAGTTTTTCCTAGCCAGACATAGTGGAAAAGCTTGTTGCCGAGGTGTAGATGAGAAGAGGAGCTAAAGAGGAAGGTAGGATGCTCTCCGGAGGTAAGAGCCGCTGCCGGGCGTCTTTCGGCAGAAGCCGCGCTAAGGAGAGCACTGTGAGCGGCACAATCGTCTTTGCGCGAAGAAGCCGCTTCTTGGGCTCCGGCAGCCGGCGAGAGCGGCAGCTTCGGGAAGGTGAAGAAGCAAGCTGTACAACACTGGGATTGTGTGCGCACCTTGCCAACTGATAGAAAACAGTACCTTTGCACTCTCCTGACTTTTCCAATCACAGGAACATTCGATTGGAAGCTGTTTTGGACAACTTTTCTTTTCTTCCTGCCAAACACTTGGCAGACATCCGTGCAACTTCTAGAACACGATGGGAGATGTTTTCTGTGCTGGCACAGTTTTTCCTAGCCAGACATAGTGGAAAAGCTTGTTGCCGAGGTGTAGATGAGAAGAGGAGCTAAAGAGGAAGGTAGGATGCTCTCCGGAGGTAAGAGCCGCTGCCGGGCGTCTTTCGGCAGAAGCCGCGCTAAGGAGAGCGCTGTGAGCGGCACAATCGTCTTTGCGCGAAGAAGCCGCTTCTTGGGCTCCGGCAGCCGGCGAGAGCGGCAGCTTCGGGAAGGTGAAGAAGCAAGCTGTACAACACTGGGATTGTGTGCGCACCTTGCCAACTGATAGAAAACAGTACCTTTGCACTCTCCTGACTTTTCCAATCACAGGAACATTCGATTGGAAGCTGTTTTGGACAACTTTTCTTTTCTTCCTGCCAAACACTTGGCAGACATCCGTGCAACTTCTAGAACACGATGGGAGATGTTTTCTGTGCTGGCACAGTTTTTCCTAGCCAGACATAGTGGAAAAGCTTTTTGCCGAGGTGTAGATGAGAAGAGGAGCTAAAGAGGAAGGTAGGATGCTCTCCGGAGGTAAGAGCCGCTGCCGGGCGTCTTTCGGCAGAAGCCGCGCTAAGGAGAGCACTGTGAGCGGCACAATCGTCTTTGCGCGAAGAAGCCGCTTCTTGGGCTCCGGCAGCCGGCGAGAGCGGCAGCTTCGGGAAGGTGAAGAAGCAAGCTGTACAACACTGGGATTGTGTGCGCACCTTGCCAACTGATAGAAAACAGTACCTTTGCACTCTCCTGACTTTTCCAATCACAGGAACATTCGATTGGAAGCTGTTTTGGACAACTTTTCTTTTCTTCCTGCCAAACACTTGGCAGACATCCGTGCAACTTCTAGAACACGATGGGAGATGTTTTCTGTGCTGGCACAGTTTTTCCTAGCCAGACATAGTGGAAAAGCTTGTTGCCGAGGTGTAGATGAGAAGAGGAGCTAAAGAGGAAGGTAGGATGCTCTCCGGAGGTAAGAGCCGCTGCCGGGCGTCTTTCGGCAGAAGCCGCGCTAAGGAGAGCACTGTGAGCGGCACAATCGTCTTTGCGCGAAGAAGCCGCTTCTTGGGCTCCGGCAGCCGGCGAGAGCGGCAGCTTCGGGAAGGTGAAGAAGCAAGCTGTACAACACTGGGATGGTGTGCCCACCTTGCCAACTGATAGAAAACAGTACCTTTGCACTCTCCTGACTTTTCCAATCACAGGAACATTCGATTGGAAGCTGTTTTGGACAACTTTTCTTTTCTTCCTGCCAAACACTTGGCAGACATCCGTGCAACTTCTAGAACACGATGGGAGATGTTTTCTGTGCTGGCACAGTTTTTCCTAGCCAGACATAGTGGAAAAGCTTGTTGCCGAGGTGTAGATGAGAAGAGGAGCTAAAGAGGAAGGTAGGATGCTCTCCGGAGGTAAGAGCCGCTGCCGGGCGTCTTTCGGCAGAAGCCGCGCTAAGGAGAGCGCTGTGAGCGGCACAATCGTCTTTGCGCGAAGAAGCCGCTTTTTAGGCTCCGGCAGCCGGCGAGAGCGGCAGCTTCGGGAAGGTGAAGAAGCAAGCTGTACAACACTGGGATTGTGTGCGCACCTTGCCAACTGATAGAAAACAGTACCTTTGCACTCTCCTGACTTTTCCAATCACAGGAACATTCGATTGGAAGCTGTTTTGGACAACTTTTCTTTTCTTCCTGCCAAACACTTGGCAGACATCCGTGCAACTTCTAGAACACGATGGGAGATGTTTTCTGTGCTGGCACAGTTTTTCCTAGCCAGACATAGTGGGAAAGCTTGTT
Organism: Melospiza melodia melodia; assembly: GCF_035770615.1. Lineage (NCBI taxonomy): Eukaryota > Metazoa > Chordata > Aves > Passeriformes > Passerellidae > Melospiza > Melospiza melodia. The sequence goes on from NW_026948685.1 coordinate 9,290, forward strand.
GCCGAGGTGTAGATGAGAAGAGGAGCTAAAGAGGAAGGTAGGATGCTCTCCGGAGGTAAGAGCCGCTGCCGGGCGTCTTTCGGCAGAAGCCGCGCTAAGGAGAGCGCTGTGAGCGGCACAATCGTCTTTGCGCGAAGAAGCCGCTTCTTGGGCTCCGGCAGCCGGCGAGAGCGGCAGCTTCGGGAAGGTGAAGAAGCAAGCTGTACAACACTGGGATTGTGTGCGCACCTTGCCAACTGATAGAAAACAGTACCTTTGCACTCTCCTGACTTTTCCAATCACAGGAACATTCGATTGGAAGCTGTTTTGGACAACTTTTCTTTTCTTCCTGCCAAACACTTGGCAGACATCCGTGCAACTTCTAGAACACGAGGGGAGATGTTTTCTGTGCTGGCACAGTTTTTCCTAGCCAGACATAGTGGAAAAGCTTGTTGCCGAGGTGTAGATGAGAAGAGGAGCTAAAGAGGAAGGTAGGATGCTCTCCGGAGGTAAGAGCCGCTGCCGGGCGTCTTTCGGCAGAAGCCGCGCTAAGGAGAGCGCTGTGAGCGGCACAATCGTCTTTGCGCGAAGAAGCCGCTTCTTGGGCTCCGGCAGCCGGCGAGAGCGGCAGCTTCGGGAAGGTGAAGAAGCAAGCTGTACAACACTGGGATTGTGTGCGCACCTTGCCAACTGATAGAAAACAGTACCTTTGCACTCTCCTGACTTTTCCAATCACAGGAACATTCGATTGGAAGCTGTTTTGGACAACTTTTCTTTTCTTCCTGCCAAACACTTGGCAGACATCCGTGCAACTTCTAGAACACGATGGGAGATGTTTTCTGTGCTGGCACAGTTTTTCCTAGCCAGACATAGTGGAAAAGCTTGTTGCCGAGGTGTAGATGAGAAGAGGAGCTAAAGAGGAAGGTAGGATGCTCTCCGGAGGTAAGAGCCGCTGCCGGGCGTCTTTCGGCAGAAGCCGCGCTAAGGAGAGCACTGTGAGCGGCACAATCGTCTTTGCGCGAAGAAGCCGCTTCTTGGGCTCCGGCAGCCGGCGAGAGCGGCAGCTTCGGGAAGGTGAAGAAGCAAGCTGTACAACACTGGGATTGTGTGCGCACCTTGCCAACTGATAGAAAACAGTACCTTTGCACTCTCCTGACTTTTCCAATCACAGGAACACTCGATTGGAAGCTGTTTTGGACAACTTTTCTTTTCTTCCTGCCAAACACTTGGCAGACATCCGTGCAACTTCTAGAACACGATGGGAGATGTTTTCTGTGCTGGCACAGTTTTTCCTAGCCAGACATAGTGGAAAAGCTTGTTGCCGAGGTGTAGATGAGAAGAGGAGCTAAAGAGGAAGGTAGGATGCTCTCCGGAGGTAAGAGCCGCTGCCGGGCGTCTTTCGGCAGAAGCCGCGCTAAGGAGAGCACTGTGAGCGGCACAATCGTCTTTGCGCGAAGAAGCCGCTTCTTGGGCTCCGGCAGCCGGCGAGAGCGGCAGCTTCGGGAAGGTGAAGAAGCAAGCTGTACAACACTGGGATTGTGTGCGCACCTTGCCAACTGATAGAAAACAGTACCTTTGCACTCTCCTGACTTTTCCAATCACAGGAACATTCGATTGGAAGCTGTTTTGGACAACTTTTCTTTTCTTCCTGCCAAACACTTGGCAGACATCCGTGCAACTTCTAGAACACGATGGGAGATGTTTTCTGTGCTGGCACAGTTTTTCCTAGCCAGACATAGTGGAAAAGCTTGTTGCCGAGGTGTAGATGAGAAGAGGAGCTAAAGAGGAAGGTAGGATGCTCTCCGGAGGTAAGAGCCGCTGCCGGGCGTCTTTCGGCAGAAGCCGCGCTAAGGAGAGCACTGTGAGCGGCACAATCGTCTTTGCGCGAAGAAGCCGCTTCTTGGGCTCCGGCAGCCGGCGAGAGCGGCAGCTTCGGGAAGGTGAAGAAGCAAGCTGTACAACACTGGGATGGTGTGCCCACCTTGCCAACTGATAGAAAACAGTACCTTTGCACTCTCCTGACTTTTCCAATCACAGGAACATTCGATTGGAAGCTGTTTTGGACAACTTTTCTTTTCTTCCTGCCAAACACTTGGCAGACATCCGTGCAACTTCTAGAACACGATGGGAGATGTTTTCTGTGCTGGCACAGTTTTTCCTAGCCAGACATAGTGGAAAAGCTTGTTGCCGAGGTGTAGATGAGAAGAGGAGCTAAAGAGGAAGGTAGGATGCTCTCCGGAGGTAAGAGCCGCTGCCGGGCGTCTTTCGGCAGAAGCCGCGCTAAGGAGAGCACTGTGAGCGGCACAATCGTCTTTGCGCGAAGAAGCCGCTTCTTGGGCTCCGGCAGCCGGCGAGAGCGGCAGCTTCGGGAAGGTGAAGAAGCAAGCTGTACAACACTGGGATTGTGTGCGCACCTTGCCAACTGATAGAAAACAGTACCTTTGCACTCTCCTGACTTTTCCAATCACAGGAACATTCGATTGGAAGCTGTTTTGGACAACTTTTCTTTTCTTCCTGCCAAACACTTGGCAGACATCCGTGCAACTTCTAGAACACGATGGGAGATGTTTTCTGTGCTGGCACAGTTTTTCCTAGCCAGACATAGTGGAAAAGCTTGTTGCCGAGGTGTAGATGAGAAGAGGAGCTAAAGAGGAAGGTAGGATGCTCTCCGGAGGTAAGAGCCGCTGCCGGGCGTCTTTCGGCAGAAGCCGCGGTAAGGAGAGCGCTGTGAGCGGCACAATCGTCTTTGCGCGAAGAAGCCGCTTTTTAGGCTCCGGCAGCCGGCGAGAGCGGCAGCTTCGGGAAGGTGAAGAAGCAAGCTGTACAACACTGGGATTGTGTGCGCACCTTGCCAACTGATAGAAAACAGTACCTTTGCACTCTCCTGACTTTTCCAATCACAGGAACATTCGATTGGAAGCTGTTTTGGACAACTTTTCTTTTCTTCCTGCCAAACACTTGGCAGACATCCGTGCAACTTCTAGAACACGATGGGAGATGTTTTCTGTGCTGGCACAGTTTTTCCTAGCCAGACATAGTGGGAAAGCTTGTTGCCGAGGTGTAGATGAGAAGAGGAGCTAAAGAGGAAGGTAGGATGCTCTCCGGAGGTAAGAGCCGCTGCCGGGCGTCTTTCGGCAGAAGCCGCGCTAAGGAGAGCACTGTGAGCGGCACAATCGTCTTTGCGCGAAGAAGCCGCTTCTTGGGCTCCGGCAGCCGGCGAGAGCGGCAGCTTCGGGAAGGTGAAGAAGCAAGCTGTACAACACTGGGATTGTGTGCGCACCTTGCCAACTGATAGAAAACAGTACCTTTGCACTCTCCTGACTTTTCCAATCACAGGAACATTCGATTGGAAGCTGTTTTGGACAACTTTTCTTTTCTTCCTGCCAAACACTTGGCAGACATCCGTGCAACTTCTAGAACACGATGGGAGATGTTTTCTGTGCTGGCACAGTTTTTCCTAGCCAGACATAGTGGAAAAGCTTGTTGCCGAGGTGTAGATGAGAAGAGGAGCTAAAGAGGAAGGTAGGATGCTCTCCGGAGGTAAGAGCCGCTGCCGGGCGTCTTTCGGCAGAAGCCGCGCTAAGGAGAGCACTGTGAGCGGCACAATCGTCTTTGCGCGAAGAAGCCGCTTCTTGGGCTCCGGCAGCCGGCGAGAGCGGCAGCTTCGGGAAGGTGAAGAAGCAAGCTGTACAACACTGGGATTGTGTGCGCACCTTGCCAACTGATAGAAAACAGTACCTTTGCACTCTCCTGACTTTTCCAATCACAGGAACATTCGATTGGAAGCTGTTTTGGACAACTTTTCTTTTCTTCCTGCCAAACACTTGGCAGACATCCGTGCAACTTCTAGAACACGATGGGAGATGTTTTCTGTGCTGGCACAGTTTTTCCTAGCCAGACATAGTGGAAAAGCTTGTTGCCGAGGTGTAGATGAGAAGAGGAGCTAAAGAGGAAGGTAGGATGCTCTCCGGAGGTAAGAGCCGCTGCCGGGCGTCTTTCGGCAGAAGCCGCGCTAAGGAGAGCACTGTGAGCGGCACAATCGTCTTTGCGCGAAGAAGCCGCTTCTTGGGCTCCGGCAGCCGGCGAGAGCGGCAGCTTCGGGAAGGTGAAGAAGCAAGCTGTACAACACTGGGATTGTGTGCGCACCTTGCCAACTGATAGAAAACAGTACCTTTGCACTCTCCTGACTTTTCCAATCACAGGAACATTCGATTGGAAGCTGTTTTGGACAACTTTTCTTTTCTTCCTGCCAAACACTTGGCAGACATCCGTGCAACTTCTAGAACACGATGGGAGATGTTTTCTGTGCTGGCACAGTTTTTCCTAGCCAGACATAGTGGAAAAGCTTGTTGCCGAGGTGTAGATGAGAAGAGGAGCTAAAGAGGAAGGTAGGATGCTCTCCGGAGGTAAGAGCCGCTGCCGGGCGTCTTTCGGCAGAAGCCGCGCTAAGGAGAGCACTGTGAGCGGCACAATCGTCTTTGCGCGAAGAAGCCGCTTCTTGGGCTCCGGCAGCCGGCGAGAGCGGCAGCTTCGGGAAGGTGAAGAAGCAAGCTGTACAACACTGGGATTGTGTGCGCACCTTGCCAACTGATAGAAAACAGTACCTTTGCACTCTCCTGACTTTTCCAATCACAGGAACATTCGATTGGAAGCTGTTTTGGACAACTTTTCTTTTCTTCCTGCCAAACACTTGGCAGACATCCGTGCAACTTCTAGAACACGATGGGAGATGTTTTCTGTGCTGGCACAGTTTTTCCTAGCCAGACATAGTGGAAAAGCTTGTTGCCGAGGTGTAGATGAGAAGAGGAGCTAAAGAGGAAGGTAGGATGCTCTCCGGAGGTAAGAGCCGCTGCCGGGCGTCTTTCGGCAGAAGCCGCGCTAAGGAGAGCACTGTGAGCGGCACAATCGTCTTTGCGCGAAGAAGCCGCTTCTTGGGCTCCGGCAGCCGGCGAGAGCGGCAGCTTCGGGAAGGTGAAGAAGCAAGCTGTACAACACTGGGATTGTGTGCGCACCTTGCCAACTGATAGAAAACAGTACCTTTGCACTCTCCTGACTTTTCCAATCACAGGAACATTCGATTGGAAGCTGTTTTGGACAACTTTTCTTTTCTTCCTGCCAAACACTTGGCAGACATCCGTGCAACTTCTAGAACACGATGGGAGATGTTTTCTGTGCTGGCACAGTTTTTCCTAGCCAGACATAGTGGGAAAGCTTGTTGCCGAGGTGTAGATGAGAAGAGGAGCTAAAGACGAAGGTAGGATGCTCTCCGGAGGTAAGAGCCGCTGCCGGGCGTCTTTCGGCAGAAGCCGCGCTAGGGAGAGCACTGTGAGCGGCACAATCGTCTTTGCGCGAAGAAGCCGCTTCTTGGGCTCCGGCAGCCGGCGAGAGCGGCAGCTTCGGGAAGGTGAAGAAGCAAGCTGTACAACACTGGGATTGTGTGCGCACCTTGCCAACTGATAGAAAACAGTACCTTTGCACTCTCCTGACTTTTCCAATCACAGGAACATTCGATTGGAAGCTGTTTAGGACAACTTTTCTTTTCTTCCTGCCAAACACTTGGCAGACATCCGTGCAACTTCTAGAACACGATGGGAGATGTTTTCTGTGCTGGCACAGTTTTTCCTAGCCAGACATAGTGGAAAAGCTTGTTGCCGAGGTGTAGATGAGAAGAGGAGCTAAAGAGGAAGGTAGGATGCTCTCCGGAGGTAAGAGCCGCTGCCGGGCGTCTTTCGGCAGAAGCCGCGCTAGGGAGAGCACTGTGAGCGGCACAATCGTCTTTGCGCGAAGAAGCCGCTTCTTGGGCTCCGGCAGCCGGCGAGAGCGGCAGCTTCGGGAAGGTGAAGAAGCAAGCTGTACAACACTGGGATTGTGTGCGCACCTTGCCAACTGATAGAAAACAGTACCTTTGCACTCTCCTGACTTTTCCAATCACAGGAACATTCGATTGGAAGCTGTTTTGGACAACTTTTCTTTTCTTCCTGCCAAACACTTGGCAGACATCCGTGCAACTTCTAGAACACGATGGGAGATGTTTTCTGTGCTGGCACAGTTTTTCCTAGCCAGACATAGTGGAAAAGCTTGTTGCCGAGGTGTAGATGAGAAGAGGAGCTAAAGAGGAAGGTAGGATGCTCTCCGGAGGTAAGAGCCGCTGCCGGGCGTCTTTCGGCAGAAGCCGCGCTAAGGAGAGCGCTGTGAGCGGCACAATCGTCTTTGCGCGAAGAAGCCGCTTCTTGGGCTCCGGCAGCCGGCGAGAGCGGCAGCTTCGGGAAGGTGAAGAAGCAAGCTGTACAACACTGGGATTGTGTGCGCACCTTGCCAACTGATAGAAAACAGTACCTTTGCACTCTCCTGACTTTTCCAATCACAGGAACATTCGATTGGAAGCTGTTTTGGACAACTTTTCTTTTCTTCCTGCCAAACACTTGGCAGACATCCGTGCAACTTCTAGAACACGATGGGAGATGTTTTCTGTGCTGGCACAGTTTTTCCTAGCCAGACATAGTGGGAAAGCTTGTTGCCGAGGTGTAGATGAGAAGAGGAGCTAAAGACGAAGGTAGGATGCTCTCCGGAGGTAAGAGCCGCTGCCGGGCGTCTTTCGGCAGAAGCCGCGCTAAGGAGAGCGCTGTGAGCGGCACAATCGTCTTTGCGCGAAGAAGCCGCTTCTTGGGCTCCGGCAGCCGGCGAGAGCGGCAGCTTCGGGAAGGTGAAGAAGCAAGCTGTACAACACTGGGATTGTGTGCGCACCTTGCCAACTGATAGAAAACAGTACCTTTGCACTCTCCTGACTTTTCCAATCACAGGAACATTCGATTGGAAGCTGTTTTGGACAACTTTTCTTTTCTTCCTGCCAAACACTTGGCAGACATCCGTGCAACTTCTAGAACACGAGGGGAGATGTTTTCTGTGCTGGCACAGTTTTTCCTAGACAGACATAGTGGAAAAGCTTGTTGCCGAGGTGTAGATGAGAAGAGGAGCTAAAGAGGAAGGTAGGATGCTCTCCGGAGGTAAGAGCCGCTGCCGGGCGTCTTTCGGCAGAAGCCGCGCTAAGGAGAGCACTGTGAGCGGCACAATCGTCTTTGCGCGAAGAAGCCGCTTCTTGGGCTCCGGCAGCCGGCGAGAGCGGCAGCTTCGGGAAGGTGAAGAAGCAAGCTGTACAACACTGGGATTGTGTGCGCACCTTGCCAACTGATAGAAAACAGTACCTTTGCACTCTCCTGACTTTTCCAATCACAGGAACATTCGATTGGAAGCTGTTTTGGACAACTTTTCTTTTCTTCCTGCCAAACACTTGGCAGACATCCGTGCAACTTCTAGAACACGATGGGAGATGTTTTCTGTGCTGGCACAGTTTTTCCTAGCCAGACATAGTGGGAAAGCTTGTTGCCGAGGTGTAGATGAGAAGAGGAGCTAAAGAGGAAGGTAGGATGCTCTCCGGAGGTAAGAGCCGCTGCCGGGCGTCTTTCGGCAGAAGCCGCGCTAAGGAGAGCGCTGTGAGCGGCACAATCGTCTTTGCGCGAAGAAGCCGCTTCTTGGGCTCCGGCAGCCGGCGAGAGCGGCAGCTTCGGGAAGGTGAAGAAGCAAGCTGTACAACACTGGGATTGTGTGCGCACCTTGCCAACTGATAGAAAACAGTACCTTTGCACTCTCCTGACTTTTCCAATCACAGGAACATTCGATTGGAAGCTGTTTTGGACAACTTTTCTTTTCTTCCTGCCAAACACTTGGCAGACATCCGTGCAACTTCTAGAACACGAGGGGAGATGTTTTCTGTGCTGGCACAGTTTTTCCTAGCCAGACATAGTGGAAAAGCTTGTTGCCGAGGTGTAGATGAGAAGAGGAGCTAAAGAGGAAGGTAGGATGCTCTCCGGAGGTAAGAGCCGCTGCCGGGCGTCTTTCGGCAGAAGCCGCGCTAAGGAGAGCGCTGTGAGCGGCACAATCGTCTTTGCGCGAAGAAGCCGCTTCTTGGGCTCCGGCAGCCGGCGAGAGCGGCAGCTTCGGGAAGGTGAAGAAGCAAGCTGTACAACACTGGGATTGTGTGCGCACCTTGCCAACTGATAGAAAACAGTACCTTTGCACTCTCCTGACTTTTCCAATCACAGGAACATTCGATTGGAAGCTGTTTTGGACAACTTTTCTTTTCTTCCTGCCAAACACTTGGCAGACATCCGTGCAACTTCTAGAACACGATGGGAGATGTTTTCTGTGCTGGCACAGTTTTTCCTAGCCAGACATAGTGGAAAAGCTTTTTGCCGAGGTGTAGATGAGAAGAGGAGCTAAAGAGGAAGGTAGGATGCTCTCCGGAGGTAAGAGCCGCTGCCGGGCGTCTTTCGGCAGAAGCCGCGCTAAGGAGAGCACTGTGAGCGGCACAATCGTCTTTGCGCGAAGAAGCCGCTTCTTGGGCTCCGGCAGCCGGCGAGAGCGGCAGCTTCGGGAAGGTGAAGAAGCAAGCTGTACAACACTGGGATTGTGTGCGCACCTTGCCAACTGATAGAAAACAGTACCTTTGCACTCTCCTGACTTTTCCAATCACAGGAACATTCGATTGGAAGCTGTTTTGGACAACTTTTCTTTTCTTCCTGCCAAACACTTGGCAGACATCCGTGCAACTTCTAGAACACGATGGGAGATGTTTTCTGTGCTGGCACAGTTTTTCCTAGCCAGACATAGTGGAAAAGCTTGTTGCCGAGGTGTAGATGAGAAGAGGAGCTAAAGAGGAAGGTAGGATGCTCTCCGGAGGTAAGAGCCGCTGCCGGGCGTCTTTCGGCAGAAGCCGCGCTAAGGAGAGCACTGTGAGCGGCACAATCGTCTTTGCGCGAAGAAGCCGCTTCTTGGGCTCCGGCAGCCGGCGAGAGCGGCAGCTTCGGGAAGGTGAAGAAGCAAGCTGTACAACACTGGGATTGTGTGCGCACCTTGCCAACTGATAGAAAACAGTACCTTTGCACTCTCCTGACTTTTCCAATCACAGGAACATTCGATTGGAAGCTGTTTTGGACAACTTTTCTTTTCTTCCTGCCAAACACTTGGCAGACATCCGTGCAACTTCTAGAACACGATGGGAGATGTTTTCTGTGCTGGCACAGTTTTTCCTAGCCAGACATAGTGGAAAAGCTTGTTGCCGAGGTGTAGATGAGAAGAGGAGCTAAAGAGGAAGGTAGGATGCTCTCCGGAGGTAAGAGCCGCTGCCGGGCGTCTTTCGGCAGAAGCCGCGCTAAGGAGAGCACTGTGAGCGGCACAATCGTCTTTGCGCGAAGAAGCCGCTTCTTGGGCTCCGGCAGCCGGCGAGAGCGGCAGCTTCGGGAAGGTGAAGAAGCAAGCTGTACAACACTGGGATGGTGTGCCCACCTTGCCAACTGATAGAAAACAGTACCTTTGCACTCTCCTGACTTTTCCAATCACAGGAACATTCGATTGGAAGCTGTTTTGGACAACTTTTCTTTTCTTCCTGCCAAACACTTGGCAGACATCCGTGCAACTTCTAGAACACGATGGGAGATGTTTTCTGTGCTGGCACAGTTTTTCCTAGCCAGACATAGTGGAAAAGCTTGTTGCCGAGGTGTAGATGAGAAGAGGAGCTAAAGAGGAAGGTAGGATGCTCTCCGGAGGTAAGAGCCGCTGCCGGGCGTCTTTCGGCAGAAGCCGCGCTAAGGAGAGCACTGTGAGCGGCACAATCGTCTTTGCGCGAAGAAGCCGCTTCTTGGGCTCCGGCAGCCGGCGAGAGCGGCAGCTTCGGGAAGGTGAAGAAGCAAGCTGTACAACACTGGGATTGTGTGCGCACCTTGCCAACTGATAGAAAACAGTACCTTTGCACTCTCCTGACTTTTCCAATCACAGGAACATTCGATTGGAAGCTGTTTTGGACAACTTTTCTTTTCTTCCTGCCAAACACTTGGCAGACATCCGTGCAACTTCTAGAACACGATGGGAGATGTTTTCTGTGCTGGCACAGTTTTTCCTAGCCAGACATAGTGGAAAAGCTTGTTGCCGAGGTGTAGATGAGAAGAGGAGCTAAAGAGGAAGGTAGGATGCTCTCCGGAGGTAAGAGCCGCTGCCGGGCGTCTTTCGGCAGAAGCCGCGGTAAGGAGAGCGCTGTGAGCGGCACAATCGTCTTTGCGCGAAGAAGCCGCTTTTTAGGCTCCGGCAGCCGGCGAGAGCGGCAGCTTCGGGAAGGTGAAGAAGCAAGCTGTACAACACTGGGATTGTGTGCGCACCTTGCCAACTGATAGAAAACAGTACCTTTGCACTCTCCTGACTTTTCCAATCACAGGAACATTCGATTGGAAGCTGTTTTGGACAACTTTTCTTTTCTTCCTGCCAAACACTTGGCAGACATCCGTGCAACTTCTAGAACACGATGGGAGATGTTTTCTGTGCTGGCACAGTTTTTCCTAGCCAGACATAGTGGGAAAGCTTGTTGCCGAGGTGTAGATGAGAAGAGGAGCTAAAGAGGAAGGTAGGATGCTCTCCGGAGGTAAGAGCCGCTGCCGGGCGTCTTTCGGCAGAAGCCGCGCTAAGGAGAGCACTGTGAGCGGCACAATCGTCTTTGCGCGAAGAAGCCGCTTCTTGGGCTCCGGCAGCCGGCGAGAGCGGCAGCTTCGGGAAGGTGAAGAAGCAAGCTGTACAACACTGGGATTGTGTGCGCACCTTGCCAACTGATAGAAAACAGTACCTTTGCACTCTCCTGACTTTTCCAATCACAGGAACATTCGATTGGAAGCTGTTTTGGACAACTTTTCTTTTCTTCCTGCCAAACACTTGGCAGACATCCGTGCAACTTCTAGAACACGATGGGAGATGTTTTCTGTGCTGGCACAGTTTTTCCTAGCCAGACATAGTGGAAAAGCTTGTTGCCGAGGTGTAGATGAGAAGAGGAGCTAAAGAGGAAGGTAGGATGCTCTCCGGAGGTAAGAGCCGCTGCCGGGCGTCTTTCGGCAGAAGCCGCGCTAAGGAGAGCACTGTGAGCGGCACAATCGTCTTTGCGCGAAGAAGCCGCTTCTTGGGCTCCGGCAGCCGGCGAGAGCGGCAGCTTCGGGAAGGTGAAGAAGCAAGCTGTACAACACTGGGATTGTGTGCGCACCTTGCCAACTGATAGAAAACAGTACCTTTGCACTCTCCTGACTTTTCCAATCACAGGAACATTCGATTGGAAGCTGTTTTGGACAACTTTTCTTTTCTTCCTGCCAAACACTTGGCAGACATCCGTGCAACTTCTAGAACACGATGGGAGATGTTTTCTGTGCTGGCACAGTTTTTCCTAGCCAGACATAGTGGAAAAGCTTGTTGCCGAGGTGTAGATGAGAAGAGGAGCTAAAGAGGAAGGTAGGATGCTGTCCGGAGGTAAGAGCCGCTGCCGGGCGTCTTTCGGCAGAAGCCGCGCTAAGGAGAGCACTGTGAGCGGCACAATCGTCTTTGCGCGAAGAAGCCGCTTCTTGGGCTCCGGCAGCCGGCGAGAGCGGCAGCTTCGGGAAGGTGAAGAAGCAAGCTGTACAACACTGGGATTGTGTGCGCACCTTGCCAACTGATAGAAAACAGTACCTTTGCACTCTCCTGACTTTTCCAATCACAGGAACATTCGATTGGAAGCTGTTTTGGACAACTTTTCTTTTCTTCCTGCCAAACACTTGGCAGACATCCGTGCAACTTCTAGAACACGATGGGAGATGTTTTCTGTGCTGGCACAGTTTTTCCTAGCCAGACATAGTGGGAAAGCTTGTTGCCGAGGTGTAGATGAGAAGAGGAGCTAAAGACGAAGGTAGGATGCTCTCCGGAGGTAAGAGCCGCTGCCGGGCGTCTTTCGGCAGAAGCCGCGCTAGGGAGAGCACTGTGAGCGGCACAATCGTCTTTGCGCGAAGAAGCCGCTTCTTGGGCTCCGGCAGCCGGCGAGAGCGGCAGCTTCGGGAAGGTGAAGAAGCAAGCTGTACAACACTGGGATTGTGTGCGCACCTTGCCAACTGATAGAAAACAGTACCTTTGCACTCTCCTGACTTTTCCAATCACAGGAACATTCGATTGGAAGCTGTTTTGGACAACTTTTCTTTTCTTCCTGCCAAACACTTGGCAGACATCCGTGCAACTTCTAGAACACGATGGGAGATGTTTTCTGTGCTGGCACAGTTTTTCCTAGCCAGACATAGTGGAAAAGCTTGTTGCCGAGGTGTAGATGAGAAGAGGAGCTAAAGAGGAAGGTAGGATGCTCTCCGGAGGTAAGAGCCGCTGCCGGGCGTCTTTCGGCAGAAGCCGCGCTAGGGAGAGCACTGTGAGCGGCACAATCGTCTTTGCGCGAAGAAGCCGCTTCTTGGGCTCCGGCAGCCGGCGAGAGCGGCAGCTTCGGGAAGGTGAAGAAGCAAGCTGTACAACACTGGGATTGTGTGCGCACCTTGCCAACTGATAGAAAACAGTACCTTTGCACTCTCCTGACTTTTCCAATCACAGGAACATTCGATTGGAAGCTGTTTTGGACAACTTTTCTTTTCTTCCTGCCAAACACTTGGCAGACATCCGTGCAACTTCTAGAACACGATGGGAGATGTTTTCTGTGCTGGCACAGTTTTTCCTAGCCAGACATAGTGGAAAAGCTTGTTGCCGAGGTGTAGATGAGAAGAGGAGCTAAAGAGGAAGGTAGGATGCTCTCCGGAGGTAAGAGCCGCTGCCGGGCGTCTTTCGGCAGAAGCCGCGCTAAGGAGAGCACTGTGAGCGGCACAATCGTCTTTGCGCGAAGAAGCCGCTTCTTGGGCTCCGGCAGCCGGCGAGAGCGGCAGCTTCGGGAAGGTGAAGAAGCAAGCTGTACAACACTGGGATTGTGTGCGCACCTTGCCAACTGATAGAAAACAGTACCTTTGCACTCTCCTGACTTTTCCAATCACAGGAACATTCGATTGGAAGCTGTTTTGGACAACTTTTCTTTTCTTCCTGCCAAACACTTGGCAGACATCCGTGCAACTTCTAGAACACGATGGGAGATGTTTTCTGTGCTGGCACAGTTTTTCCTAGCCAGACATAGTGGGAAAGCTTGTTGCCGAGGTGTAGATGAGAAGAGGAGCTAAAGAGGAAGGTAGGATGCTCTCCGGAGGTAAGAGCCGCTGCCGGGCGTCTTTCGGCAGAAGCCGCGCTAAGGAGAGCGCTGTGAGCGGCACAATCGTCTTTGCGCGAAGAAGCCGCTTCTTGGGCTCCGGCAGCCGGCGAGAGCGGCAGCTTCGGGAAGGTGAAGAAGCAAGCTGTACAACACTGGGATTGTGTGCGCACCTTGCCAACTGATAGAAAACAGTACCTTTGCACTCTCCTGACTTTTCCAATCACAGGAACATTCGATTGGAAGCTGTTTTGGACAACTTTTCTTTTCTTCCTGCCAAACACTTGGCAGACATCCGTGCAACTTCTAGAACACGAGGGGAGATGTTTTCTGTGCTGGCACAGTTTTTCCTAGCCAGACATAGTGGAAAAGCTTGTTGCCGAGGTGTAGATGAGAAGAGGAGCTAAAGAGGAAGGTAGGATGCTCTCCGGAGGTAAGAGCCGCTGCCGGGCGTCTTTCGGCAGAAGCCGCGCTAAGGAGAGCACTGTGAGCGGCACAATCGTCTTTGCGCGAAGAAGCCGCTTCTTGGGCTCCGGCAGCCGGCGAGAGCGGCAGCTTCGGGAAGGTGAAGAAGCAAGCTGTACAACACTGGGATTGTGTGCGCACCTTGCCAACTGATAGAAAACAGTACCTTTGCACTCTCCTGACTTTTCCAATCACAGGAACATTCGATTGGAAGCTGTTTTGGACAACTTTTCTTTTCTTCCTGCCAAACACTTGGCAGACATCCGTGCAACTTCTAGAACACGATGGGAGATGTTTTCTGTGCTGGCACAGTTTTTCCTAGCCAGACATAGTGGAAAAGCTTGTTGCCGAGGTGTAGATGAGAAGAGGAGCTAAAGAGGAAGGTAGGATGCTCTCCGGAGGTAAGAGCCGCTGCCGGGCGTCTTTCGGCAGAAGCCGCGCTAAGGAGAGCGCTGTGAGCGGCACAATCGTCTTTGCGCGAAGAAGCCGCTTCTTGGGCTCCGGCAGCCGGCGAGAGCGGCAGCTTCGGGAAGGTGAAGAAGCAAGCTGTACAACACTGGGATTGTGTGCGCACCTTGCCAACTGATAGAAAACAGTACCTTTGCACTCTCCTGACTTTTCCAATCACAGGAACATTCGATTGGAAGCTGTTTTGGACAACTTTTCTTTTCTTCCTGCCAAACACTTGGCAGACATCCGTGCAACTTCTAGAACACGATGGGAGATGTTTTCTGTGCTGGCACAGTTTTTCCTAGCCAGACATAGTGGAAAAGCTTGTTGCCGAGGTGTAGATGAGAAGAGGAGCTAAAGAGGAAGGTAGGATGCTCTCCGGAGGTAAGAGCCGCTGCCGGGCGTCTTTCGGCAGAAGCCGCGCTAAGGAGAGCGCTGTGAGCGGCACAATCGTCTTTGCGCGAAGAAGCCGCTTCTTGGGCTCCGGCAGCCGGCGAGAGCGGCAGCTTCGGGAAGGTGAAGAAGCAAGCTGTACAACACTGGGATTGTGTGCGCACCTTGCCAACTGATAGAAAACAGTACCTTTGCACTCTCCTGACTTTTCCAATCACAGGAACATTCGATTGGAAGCTGTTTTGGACAACTTTTCTTTTCTTCCTGCCAAACACTTGGCAGACATCCGTGCAACTTCTAGAACACGATGGGAGATGTTTTCTGTGCTGGCACAGTTTTTCCTAGCCAGACATAGTGGGAAAGCTTGTTGCCGAGGTGTAGATGAGAAGAGGAGCTAAAGAGGAAGGTAGGATGCTGTCCGGAGGTAAGAGCCGCTGCCGGGCGTCTTTCGGCAGAAGCCGCGCTAAGGAGAGCACTGTGAGCGGCACAATCGTCTTTGCGCGAAGAAGGCTCTTTTTCGTCTCCTGGAGCGGGCGAAAGCGGCAGCTTCGGAAAGGTGAAGAAGGAAGCTGTACAACACTGGGATTGTGTGCGCAGCTTGCCAAATGATAGAAAACAATACTTTTGCCCTCTCCTGAGTTTTCCAATCACATGAACATTGGATTGGAAGCTGTTTTGGACACCTTTTCTTTTCTCCCTGCAAAACACCTGGCAGACCTCCGTGTATCCTCTCGACCACGGTGGGAGTTGTTTTCTGTGCTGGCACAGTTTTTCCTAGCCAGACATAGTGGAAAAGCTTTCTACTTCCATGTAGACCACAAAAGAAGCTAAAGACGATGGTACCATGCTGTCCGGTGGTAAGTGCTGCTCCCGGGCGTCTTTCGGAGAAGCCGCGCTAAGGAGAGCACTGTGAGCGGCACAATCGTCTTTGCGCGAAGAAGGCTCTTTTTCGTCTCCTGGAGCGGGCGAAAGCGGCAGCTTCGGAAAGGTGAAGAAGGAAGCTGTACAACACTGGGATTGTGTGCGCAGCTTGCCAACTGATAGAAAACAGTACCTTTGCACTCTCCTGACTTTTCCAATCACATGAACATTGGATTGGAAGCTGTTTTGGACACCTTTTCTTTTCTCCCTGCAAAACACCAGGCAGACCTCCGTGTATCCTCTCGACCACGGTGGGAGTTGTTTTCTGTGCTGGCACAGTTTCTCCCTGCCAGACATAGTGGAAAAGCTTTCTACTTCCATGTAGACCACAAAAGACGCTAAAGACGATGGTACCATGCTGTCCGGAGCAAAGTGCTGCTCCCGGGCGTCTTTCGGAGAAGCCGCGCTAAGGAGAGCACTGTGAGCGGCACAATCGTCTTTGCGCGAAGAAGGCTCTTTTTCGTCTCCTGGAGCGGGCGAAAGCGGCAGCTTCGGAAAGGTGAAGAAGGAAGCTGTACAAGACTGGGATTGTGTGCGCAGCTTGCCAAATGATAGAAAACAGTACTTTTGCACTCTCCTATTGTTTCCAATCACATGAACATTCGATTGGAAGCTGTTTTGGACACCTTTTCTTTTCTCCCTGCAAAACACCTGGCAGACCTCCGTGCATCCCCTCGACCACTGTGGGAGTTGTTTTCTGTGCTGGCAGGGTTTCTCCCTGCCAGACATAGTGGAAAAGTATTATGCTACGATGTGGACCCCAAAAGAAGCTAAAGACGATGGTACCATGCTGTCCGGAGCAAAGTGCTGCTCCCGGGCGTCTTTCGGAGAAGCCGCGCTAAGGAGAGCACTGTGAGCGGCACAATCGTCTTTGCGCGAAGAAGGCTCTTTTTCGTCTCCTGGAGCGGGCGAAAGCGGCAGTTTCGGAAAGGTGAAGAAGGAAGCTGTACAAGACTGGGATCGTGTGCGCAGCTTGCCAAATGATAGAAAACAGTACTTTTGCACTCTCCTGTTTTTTCCAATCACATGAAAATTCGATTGGAAGCTGTTTTGGACACCTTTTCTTTTCTCCCTGCAAAACACCAGGCAGACCTCCGTGTATCCTCTCGACCACGGTGGGAGTTGTTTTCTGTGCTGGCACAGTTTCTCCCTGCCAGACATAGTGGAAAAGCTTTCTACTTCCATGTAGACCACAAAAGACGCTAAAGACGATGGTACCATGCTGTCCGGAGCAAAGTGCTGCTCCCGGGCGTCTTTCGGAGAAGCCGCGCTAAGGAGAGCACTGTGAGCGGCACAATCGTCTTTGCGCGAAGAAGGCTCTTTTTCGTCTCCTGGAGCGGGCGAAAGCGGCAGCTTCGGAAAGGTGAAGAAGGAAGCTGTACAACACTGGGATTGTGTGCGCAGCTTGCCAAATGATAGAAAACAGTACTTTTGCACTCTCCTATTGTTTCCAATCACATGAACATTCGATTGGAAGCTGTTTTGGACACCTTTTCTTTTCTCCCTGCAAAACACCTGGCAGACCTCCGTGCATCCCCTCGACCACTGTGGGAGTTGTTTTCTGTGCTGGCAGGGTTTCTCCCTGCCAGACATAGTGGAAAAGTATTATGCTACGATGTGGACCCCAAAAGAAGCTAAAGACGATGGTACCATGCTGTCCGGAGCAAAGTGCTGCTCCCGGGCGTCTTTCGGAGAAGCCGCGCTAAGGAGAGCACTGTGAGCGGCACAATCGTCTTTGCGCGAAGAAGGCTCTTTTTCGTCTCCTGGAGCGGGCGAAAGCGGCAGCTTCGGAAAGGTGAAGAAGGAAGCTGTACAAGACTGGGATTGTGTGCGCAGCTTGCCAAATGATAGAAAACAGTACTTTTGCACTCTCCTGTTGTTTCCAATCACATGAACATTCGATTGGAAGCTGTTTTGGACACCTTTTCTTTTCTCCCTGCAAAACACCTGGCAGACCT
Organism: Melospiza melodia melodia; assembly: GCF_035770615.1. NCBI lineage: Eukaryota > Metazoa > Chordata > Aves > Passeriformes > Passerellidae > Melospiza > Melospiza melodia. The sequence continues at coordinate 26,522 of NW_026948685.1, forward strand.
CCGTGCATCCCCTCGACCACAGTGGGAGTTGTTTTCGGTGCTGGCAGAGTTTCTCCCTGCCAGACATAGTGGAAAAGTATTATGCTACGATGTGGACCCCAAAAGAAGCTAAAGACGATGGTACCATGCTGTCCGGAGCTAAGTGCTGCTCCCGGGCGTCTTTCGGAGAAGCCGCGCTAAGGAGAGCACTGTGAGCGGCACAATCGTCTTTGCGCGAAGAAGGCTCTTTTTCGTCCCCTGGAGCGGGCGAAAGCGGCAGCTTCGGAAAAGTGAAGAGGGAATCTGTACAAGACTGGGATTGTGTGTGCAGCTTGCCAACTGATAGAAAACAGTACCTTTGCACTCTCCTGAGTTTTCTAATCACATGAACATTCGATTGGAAGCTGTTTTGGACACCTTTTCTTTTCTCCCTGCAAAACACCTGGCAGACCTCCGTGTATCCTCTCGACCACGGTGGGAGTTGTTTTCTGTGTTGGCACAGTTTCTCCCTGCCAGACATAGTGGAAAAGCTTTCTACTTCCATGTAGACCACAAAAGACGCTAAAGACGATGGTACCATGCTGTCCGGAGGTAAGTGCTGCTCCCGGGCGTCTTTCGGAGAAGCCGCGCTAAGGAGAGCACTGTGAGCGGCACAATCGTCTTTGCGCGAAGAAGGCTCTTTTTCGTCTCCTGGAGCGGGCGAAAGCGGCAGCTTCGGAACGGTGAAGAAGGAAGCTGTACATCACTGGGATTGTGTGCGCATCTTGCCAACTGATAGAAAAAAGTACCTTTGCACTCTCCTGACTTTTCCAATCACATGAACATTGGATTGGAAGCTGTTTTGGACACCTTTTCTTTTCTCCCTGCAAAACACCAGGCAGACCTCCGTGTATCCTCTCGACCACGGTGGGAGTTGTTTTCTGTGCTGGCACAGTTTCTCCCTGCCAGACATAGTGGAAAAGCTTTCTACTTCCATGTAGACCACAAAAGACGCTAAAGACGATGGTACCATGCTGTCCGGAGCAAAGTGCTGCTCCCGGGCGTCTTTCGGAGAAGCCGCGCTAAGGAGAGCACTGTGAGCGGCACAATCGTCTTTGCGCGAAGAAGGCTCTTTTTCGTCTCCTGGAGCGGGCGAAAGCGGCAGCTTCGGAAAGGTGAAGAAGGAAGCTGTACAAGACTGGGATTGTGTGCGCAGCTTGCCAAATGATAGAAAACAGTACTTTTGCACTCTCCTGTTGTTTCCAATCACATGAACATTCGATTGGAAGCTGTTTTGGACACCTTTTCTTTTCTCCCTGCAAAACACCTGGCAGACCTCCGTGCATCCCCTCGACCACAGTGGGAGTTGTTTTCGGTGCTGGCAGAGTTTCTCCCTGCCAGACATAGTGGAAAAGTATTATGCTACGATGTGGACCCCAAAAGAAGCTAAAGACGATGGTACCATGCTGTCCGGAGCTAAGTGCTGCTCCCGGGCGTCTTTCGGAGAAGCCGCGCTAAGGAGAGCACTGTGAGCGGCACAATCGTCTTTGCGCGAAGAAGGCTCTTTTTCGTCCCCTGGAGCGGGCGAAAGCGGCAGCTTCGGAAAAGTGAAGAGGGAATCTGTACAAGACTGGGATTGTGTGTGCAGCTTGCCAACTGATAGAAAACAGTACCTTTGCACTCTCCTGAGTTTTCTAATCACATGAACATTCGATTGGAAGCTGTTTTGGACACCTTTTCTTTTCTCCCTGCAAAACACCTGGCAGACCTCCGTGTATCCTCTCGACCACGGTGGGAGTTGTTTTCTGTGTTGGCACAGTTTCTCCCTGCCAGACATAGTGGAAAAGCTTTCTACTTCCATGTAGACCACAAAAGACGCTAAAGACGATGGTACCATGCTGTCGCGCTTTACGGCCGTATTTACGACAGTCGCGCTTTACGGCACCTTTTACGACAGTCGCGCTTTACGGCAGTATTTACGACAGTCGCGCTTTACGGCCGTATTTACGACAGTCGCGCTTTACGGCCGTATTTACGACAGTCGCGCTTTACGGCACCATTTACGACAGTCGCGCTTTACGGCCGTATTTACGACAGTCGCGCTTTACGGCCGTATTTACGACAGTCGCGCTTTACGGCACCTTTTACGACAGTCGCGATTTACGGCCGTATTTACGACAGTCGCGCACTGTCGTAAAAGGTGCCGCAAAGCGCGACTGTCGTAAATACGGCCGTAAAGCGCGACTGTCGTAAATACGGCCGTAAAGCGCGACTGTCGTAAAAGGTGCCGTAAAGCGCGACTGTCGTAAAAGGTGTCGTAAAGCGCGACTGTCGTAAAAGGTGCCGTAAAGCGCGACTGTCGTAAATACGGCCGTAAAGCGCGACTGTCGTAAAAGGTGCCGTAAAGCGCGACTGTCGTAAATACGGCCGTAAAGCGCGACTGCCGTAAATACGGCCGTAAAGCGCGACTGTCGTAAATACGGCCGTAAAGCGCGACTGTCGTAAATACGGCCGTAAAGCGCGACTGTCGTAAAAGGTGCCGTAAAGCGCGACTGTCGTAAATACGGCCGTAAAGCGCGACTGTCGTAAAAGGTGCCGTAAAGCGCGACTGTCGTAAATACGGCCGTAAAGCGCGACTGTCGTAAATACGGCCGTAAAGCGCGACTGTCGTAAATACGGCCGTAAAGCGCGACTGCCGTAAAAGGTGCCGTAAAGCGCGACTGTCGTAAATACGGCCGTAAAGCGCGACTGCCGTAAATACGGCCGTAAAGCGCGACTGTCGTAAATACGGCCGTAAAGCGCGACTGTCGTAAAAGGTGCCGTAAAGCGCGACTGTCGTAAATACGGCCGTAAAGCGCGACTGTCGTAAATACGGCCGTAAAGCGCGACTGTCGTAAAAGGTGCCGTAAAGCGCGACTGTCGTAAATACGGCCGTAAAGCGCGACTGCCGTAAATACGGCCGTAAAGCGCGACTGTCGTAAATACGGCCGTAAAGCGCGACTGTCGTAAATACGACCGTAAATCGCGACTATCGAAAAGGTGCCGTAAAGCGCGACTGTCGTAAATACGGCCGTAAAGCGCGACTGTCGTAAAGGTGCCGTAAAGCGCGACTGTCGTAAAAGGTGCCGTAAAGCGCGACTGTCGTAAATACGGCCGTAAAGCGCGACTGTCGTAAATACAACCGTAAATCGCGACTGTCGTAAAAGGTGCCGTAAAGCGCGACTGTCGTAAATACGGCCGTAAAGCGCGACTGTCGTAAATACGGCCGTAAAGCGCGACTGTAGTAAAAGGTGCCGTAAGGCGCGACTGTCGTAAATACGGCCGTAAAGCGCGACTGTAGTAAAAGGTGCCGTAAGGCGCGACTGTCGTAAATACGGCCGTAAAGCGCGACTGCCGTAAATACGGCCGTAAAGCGCGACTGCCGTAAATACGGCCGTAAAGCGCGACTGTCGTAAATACGGCCGTAAAGCGCGACTGCCGTAAATACGGCCGTAAAACGCGACTGCCGTAAATACGGCCGTAAAGCGCGACTGTCGTAAATACGGCCGTAAAGCGCGACTGTCGTAAAAGGTGCCGTAAAGCGCGACTGTCGTAAATACGGCCGTAAATCGCGACTGTCGTAAAAGGTGCCGTAAAGCGCGACTGTCGTAAATACGGCCGTAAAGCGCGACTGTCGTAAATACGGCCGTAAAGCGCGACTGTCGTAAATACGGCCGTAAAGCGCGACTGTCGTAAATACGGCCATAAAGCGCGACTGTCGTAAATACGGCCGTAAAGCGCGACTGTCGTAAATACGGCCGTAAAGCGCGACTGTCGTAAATACGGCCGTAAAGCGCGACTGTCGTAAATACGGCCGTAAAGCGCGACTGTCGTAAAAGGTGCCGTAAAGCGCGACTGTCGTAAATACGGCCGTAAAGCGCGACTGTCGTAAATACGGCCGTAAAGCGCGACTGTCGTAAAAGGTGCCGTAAAGCGCGACTGTCGTAAATACGGCCGTAAAGCGCGACTGCCGTAAATACGGCCGTAAAGCGCGACTGTCGTAAATACGGCCGTAAAGCGCGACTGTCGTAAATACGACCGTAAATCGCGACTGTCGAAAAGGTGCCGTAAAGCGCGACTGTCGTAAATACGGCCGTAAAGCGCGACTGTCGTAAAAGGTGCCGTAAAGCGCGACTGTCGTAAATACTGCCGTAAATCGCGACTGTCGTAAATACGGCCGTAAAGCGCGACTGTCGTAAATACGGCCGTAAATCGCGACTGTCGTAAAAGGTGCCGTAAAGCGCGACTGTCGTAAATACGGCCGTAAAGCGCGACTGTCGTAAATACGGCCGTAAAGCGCGACTGTAGTAAAAGGTGCCGTAAGGCGCGACTGTCGTAAATACGGCCGTAAAGCGCGACTGTCGTAAATACGGCCGTAAAGCGCGACTGTCGTAAATACGGCCGTAAAGCGAGACTGTCGTAAATACGGCCGTAAAGCGCGACTGCCGTAAATACGGCCGTAAAGCGCGACTGTCATAAATACGGACGTAAATCGCGACTGTCGTAAAAGGTGCCGTAAAGCGCGACTGTCGTAAATACGGCCGTAAAGCGCGACTGTCGTAAAAGGTGCCGTAAAGCGCGACTGCCGTAAATACGGCTGTAAAGCGCGACTGTCGTAAATACGGCCGTAAAGCGCGACTGTCGTAAATACGGCCGTAAAGCGCGACTGCCGTAAATACGGCCGTAAAGCGCGACTGTCGTAAATACGGCCGTAAAGCGCGACTGCCGTAAATACGGCCGTAAAGCGCGACTGCCGTAAATACGGCCGTTAAGCGCGACTGTCGTAAATACGGCCGTAAAGCGCGACTGCCGTAAATACGGCCGTAAAACGCGACTGTCGTAAATACGGCCGTAAAGCGCGACTGTCGTAAATACGGCCGTAAAGCGCGACTGTCGTAAAAGGTGCCGTAAAGCGCGACTGTCGTAAATACGGCCGTAAATCGCGACTGTCGTAAAAGGTGCCGTAAAGCGCGACTGTCGTAAATACGGCCGTAAATCGCGACTGTCGTAAAAGGTGCCGTAAAGCGCGACTGTCGTAAATACGGCCGTAAAGCGCGACTGTCGTAAATACGGCCGTAAAGCGCGACTGTCGTAAAAGGTGCCGTAAAGCGCGACTGTCGTAAATACGGCCGTAAAGCGCGACTGTCGTAAATACGGCCGTAAATCGCGACTGTCGTAAAGACGGCCGTAAAGCGCGACTGTCGTAAGTACGGCCGTAAAGCGCGACTGTCGTAAATACGGCCGTAAAGCGCGACTGCCGTAAATACGGCCGTAAAGCGCGACTGTCGTAAATACTGCCGTAAAGCGCGACTGTCGTAAAAGGTGCCGTAAAGCGCGACTGTCGTAAATACGGCCGTAAAGCGCGACGGTCGTAAATACGGCCGTAAAGCGCGACTGCCGTAAATACGGCCGTAAAGCGCGACTGTCGTAAATATGGCCGTGAAGCGCGACTGTCGTAAAAGGTGCCGTAAAGCGCGACTGTCGTAAATACGGCCGTAAATCGCGACTGTCGTAAAAGGTGCCTTAAAGCGCGACTGTCGTAAATACGGCCGTAAAGCGCGACTGTCGTAAAAGGTGCCGTAAAGCGCGACTGTCGTAAATACGGCCGTAAAGCGCGACTGTCGTAAATACGGCCGTAAAGCGCGACTGTCGTAAAAGGTGCCGTAAAGCGCGACTGTCGTAAAAGGTGCCGTAAAGCGCGACTGTCGTAAATACGGCCGTAAAGCGCGACTGTCGTAAAAGGTGCCGTAAAGCGCGACTGTCGTAAATACGAACGTAAAGCGCGACTGTCGTAAATACGGCCGTAAAGCGCGACTGTCGTAAAAGGTGCCGTAAAGCGCGACTGTCGTAAATACGGCCGTAAAGCGCGACTGCCGTAAATACGGCCGTAAAGCGCGACTGTCGTAAATACGGCCGTAAAGCGGGACTGTCGTAAATACGGCCGTAAAGCGCGACTGCCGTAAATACGGCCGTAAAGCGCGACTGCCGTAAATACGGCCGTAAAGCGCGACTGTCGTAAATACGGCCGTAAAGCGCGACTGCCGTAAATACGGCCGTAAAGCGCGACTGTCGTAAATACGGCCGTAAAGCGCGACTGTCGTAAATACGGCCGTAAATCGCGACTGTCGGAAAAGGTGCCGTAAAGCGCGACTGTCGTAAATACGGCCGTAAATCGCGACTGTCGTAAAAGGTGCCGTAAAGCGCGACTGTCGTAAATACGGCCGTAAAGCGCGACTGTCGTAAATACGGCCGTAAAGCGCGACTGTCGTAAATACGGCCGTAAAGCGCGACTGCCGTAAAAGGTGCCGTAAAGCGCGACTGTCGTAAATACGGCCGTAAAGCGCGACTGCCGTAAATACGGCCGTAAAGCGCGACTGTCGTAAATACGGCCGTAAAGCGCGACTGTCGTAAAAGGTGCCGTAAAGCGCGACTGTCGTAAATACGGCCGTAAAGCGCGACTGTCGTAAATACGGCCGTAAAGCGCGACTGTCGTAAAAGGTGCCGTAAAGCGCGACTGTCGTAAATACGGCCGTAAAGCGCGACTGCCGTAAATACGGCCGTAAAGCGCGACTGTCGTAAATACGGCCGTAAAGCGCGACTGTCGTAAATACGACCGTAAATCGCGACTATCGAAAAGGTGCCGTAAAGCGCGACTGTCGTAAATACGGCCGTAAAGCGCGACTGTCGTAAAGGTGCCGTAAAGCGCGACTGTCGTAAAAGGTGCCGTAAAGCGCGACTGTCGTAAATACGGCCGTAAAGCGCGACTGTCGTAAATACAACCGTAAATCGCGACTGTCGTAAAAGGTGCCGTAAAGCGCGACTGTCGTAAATACGGCCGTAAAGCGCGACTGTCGTAAATACGGCCGTAAAGCGCGACTGTAGTAAAAGGTGCCGTAAGGCGCGACTGTCGTAAATACGGCCGTAAAGCGCGACTGTAGTAAAAGGTGCCGTAAGGCGCGACTGTCGTAAATACGGCCGTAAAGCGCGACTGCCGTAAATACGGCCGTAAAGCGCGACTGCCGTAAATACGGCCGTAAAGCGCGACTGTCGTAAATACGGCCGTAAAGCGCGACTGCCGTAAATACGGCCGTAAAACGCGACTGCCGTAAATACGGCCGTAAAGCGCGACTGTCGTAAATACGGCCGTAAAGCGCGACTGTCGTAAAAGGTGCCGTAAAGCGCGACTGTCGTAAATACGGCCGTAAATCGCGACTGTCGTAAAAGGTGCCGTAAAGCGCGACTGTCGTAAATACGGCCGTAAAGCGCGACTGTCGTAAATACGGCCGTAAAGCGCGACTGTCGTAAATACGGCCGTAAAGCGCGACTGTCGTAAATACGGCCGTAAAGCGCGACTGTCGTAAATACGGCCGTAAAGCGCGACTGTCGTAAATACGGCCGTAAAGCGCGACTGTCGTAAATACGGCCGTAAAGCGCGACTGTCGTAAAAGGTGCCGTAAAGCGCGACTGTCGTAAATACGGCCGTAAAGCGCGACTGTCGTAAATACGGCCGTAAAGCGCGACTGTCGTAAAAGGTGCCGTAAAGCGCGACTGTCGTAAATACGGCCGTAAAGCGCGACTGCCGTAAATACGGCCGTAAAGCGCGACTGTCGTAAATACGGCCGTAAAGCGCGACTGTCGTAAATACGACCGTAAATCGCGACTGTCGAAAAGGTGCCGTAAAGCGCGACTGTCGTAAATACGGCCGTAAAGCGCGACTGTCGTAAAAGGTGCCGTAAAGCGCGACTGTCGTAAATACTGCCGTAAATCGCGACTGTCGTAAATACGGCCGTAAAGCGCGACTGTCGTAAATACGGCCGTAAAGCGCGACTGTCGTAAATACGGCCGTAAAGCGCGACTGCCGTAAATACGGCCGTAAAGCGCGACTGTCGTAAATACGGCCGTAAAGCGCGACTGTCGCAAATACGGCCGTAAAGCGCGACTGTCGTAAATACGGCCGTAAAGCGCGACTGTCGTAAATACGGCCGTAAAGCGAGACTGTCGTAAATACGGCCGTAAAGCGCGACTGCCGTAAATACGGCCGTAAAGCGCGACTGTCATAAATACGGACGTAAATCGCGACTGTCGTAAAAGGTGCCGTAAAGCGCGACTGTCGTAAATACGGCCGTAAAGCGCGACTGTCGTAAAAGGTGCCGTAAAGCGCGACTGCCGTAAATACGGCTGTAAAGCGCGACTGTCGTAAATACGGCCGTAAAGCGCGACTGTCGTAAATACGGCCGTAAAGCGCGACTGCCGTAAATACGGCCGTAAAGCGCGACTGTCGTAAATACGGCCGTAAAGCGCGACTGCCGTAAATACGGCCGTAAAGCGCGACTGCCGTAAATACGGCCGTTAAGCGCGACTGTCGTAAATACGGCCGTAAAGCGCGACTGCCGTAAATACGGCCGTAAAACGCGACTGTCGTAAATACGGCCGTAAAGCGCGACTGTCGTAAATACGGCCGTAAAGCGCGACTGTCGTAAAAGGTGCCGTAAAGCGCGACTGTCGTAAATACGGCCGTAAATCGCGACTGTCGTAAAAGGTGCCGTAAAGCGCGACTGTCGTAAATACGGCCGTAAATCGCGACTGTCGTAAAAGGTGCCGTAAAGCGCGACTGTCGTAAATACGGCCGTAAAGCGCGACTGTCGTAAATACGGCCGTAAAGCGCGACTGTCGTAAAAGGTGCCGTAAAGCGCGACTGTCGTAAATACGGCCGTAAAGCGCGACTGTCGTAAATACGGCCGTAAATCGCGACTGTCGTAAAGACGGCCGTAAAGCGCGACTGTCGTAAGTACGGCCGTAAAGCGCGACTGTCGTAAATACGGCCGTAAAGCGCGACTGCCGTAAATACGGCCGTAAAGCGCGACTGTCGTAAATACTGCCGTAAAGCGCGACTGTCGTAAAAGGTGCCGTAAAGCGCGACTGTCGTAAATACGGCCGTAAAGCGCGACGGTCGTAAATACGGCCGTAAAGCGCGACTGCCGTAAATACGGCCGTAAAGCGCGACTGTCGTAAATACGGCCGTGAAGCGCGACTGTCGTAAAAGGTGCCGTAAAGCGCGACTGTCGTAAATACGGCCGTAAATCGCGACTGTCGTAAAAGGTGCCTTAAAGCGCGACTGTCGTAAATACGGCCGTAAAGCGCGACTGTCGTAAAAGGTGCCGTAAAGCGCGACTGTCGTAAATACGGCCGTAAAGCGCGACTGTCGTAAATGCGGCCGTAAAGCGCGACTGTCGTAAAAGGTGCCGTAAAGCGCGACTGTCGTAAAAGGTGCCGTAAAGCGCAACTGTCGTAAATACGGCCGTAAAGCGCGACTGTCGTAAAAGGTGCCGTAAAGCGCGACTGTCGTAAATACGACCGTAAAGCGCGACTGTCGTAAATACGGCCGTAAAGCGCGACTGTCGTAAATACGGCCGTAAAGCGCGACTGTCGTAAAAGGTGCCGTAAAGCGCGACTGTCGTAAATACGGCCGTAAAGCGCGACTGCCGTAAATACGGCCGTAAAGCGCGACTGTCGTAAATACGGCCGTAAAGCGCGACTGTCGTAAATACGGCCGTAAAGCGCGACTGTCGTAAAAGGTGCCGTAAAGCGCGACTGTCGTAAATACGGCCGTAAAGCGCGACTGCCGTAAATACGGCCGTAAAGCGCGACTGTCGTAAATACTGCCGTAAAGCGCGACTGTCGTAAATACGGCCGTAAAGCGCGACTGTCGTAAATACGGCCGTAAAGCGCGACTGTCGTAAATACGGCCGTAAAGCGCGGCTGCCGTAAATACGGCCGTAAAGCGCGACTGTCGTAAATACGGCCGTAAAGCGCGACTGTCGTAAATACGGCCGTAAAGCGCGACTGTCGTAAATACGGCCGTAAAGCGCGACTGTCGTAAATACGGCCGTAAATCGCGACTGTCGTAAAAGGTGCCGTAAAGCGCGACTGTCGTAAATACGGCCGTAAATCGCGACTGTCGTAAAAGGTGCCGTAAAGCGCGACTGTCGTAAATACGGCCGTAAAGCGCGACTGTCTTAAAAGGTGCCGTAAAGCGCGACTGTCGTAAATACGGCCGTAAAGCGCGACTGTCGTAAATACGGCCGTAAAGCGCGACTGTCGTAAATACGGCCGTAAAGCGCGACTGCCGTAAAAGGTGCCGTAAAGCGCGACTGTCGTAAAAGGTGCCGTAAAGCGCGGCTGTCGTAAAAGGTGCCGTAAAGCGCGACTGTCGTAAATACGGCCGTAAAGCGCGACTGTCGTAAATACTGCCGTAAAGCGCGACTGTCGTAAATACGGCCGTAAAGCGCGACTGCCGTAAAAGGTGCCGTAAAGCGCGACTGTCGTAAAAGGTGCCGTAAAGCGCGGCTGTCGTAAAAGGTGCCGTAAAGCGCGACTGTCGTAAATACGGCCGTAAAGCGCGGCTGTCGTAAATACGGCCGTAAAGCGCGACTGTCGTAAATACGGCCGTAAAGCGCGACTGTCGTAAATACGGCCGTAAATCGCGACTGTCGTAAAAGGTGCCGTAAAGCGCGACTGTCGTAAATACGGCCGTAAATCGCGACTGTCGTAAATACGGCCGTAAAGCGCGACTGCCGTAAATACGGCCGTAAAGCGCGACTGTCGTAAAAGGTGCCGTAAAGCGCGACTGTCGTAAATACGGCCGTAAAGCGCGACTGTCGTAAAAGGTGCCGTAAAGCGCGACTGTCATAAATACGGCCGTAAAGCGCGACTGTCGTAAATACGGCCGTAAAGCGCGACTGTCGTAAAAGGTGCCGTAAAGCGCGACTGCCGTAAATACGGCCGTAAAGCGCGACTGTCGTAAATACGGCCGTAAAGCGCGACTGTCGTAAATACGGCCGTAAAGCGCGACTGCCGTAAATACGGCCGTAAAGCGCGACTGTCGTAAATACGGCCGTAAATCGCGACTGTCGTAAATACGGCCGTAAAGCGCGACTGCCGTAAATACGGCCGTAAAGCGCGACTGTCGTAAATACGGCCGTAAAGCGCGACTGCCGTAAATACGGCCGTAAAGCGCGACTGTCGTAAATACGGCCGTAAAGCGCGACTGCCGTAAATACGGCCGTAAAGCGCGACTGCCGTAAATACGGCCGTAAATCGCGACTGCCGTAAATACGGCCGTAAAGCGCGACTGCCGTAAATACGGCCGTAAAGCGCGACTGTCGTAAATACGGCCGTAAAGCGCGACTGTCATAAATACGGCCGTAAAGCGCGACTGTCGTAAATACGGCCGTAAAGCGCGACTGCCGTAAATACGGCCGTAAAGCGCGACTGTCGTAAATACGGCCGTAAAGCGCGACTGTCGTAAATACGGCCGAAAAGCGCGACTGTCGTAAATACGGCCGTAAAGCGCGACTGTCGTAAATACGGCCGTAAAGCGCGACTGCCGTAAATACGGCCGTAAAGCGCGACTGTCGTAAATACGGCCGTAAATCGCGACTGTCGTAAATACGGCCGTAAAGCGCGACTGCCGTAAATACGGCCGTAAAGCGCGACTGTCGTAAATACGGCCGTAAAGCCCGACTGCCGTAAATACGGCCGTAAAGCGCGACTGTCGTAAATACGGCCGTAAAGCCCGACTGCCGTAAATACGGCCGTAAAGCCCGACTGTCGTAAATACGGCCGTAAAGCGCGACTGCCGTAAATACGGCCGTAAAGCGCGACTGTCGTAAATACGGCCGTAAAGCGCGACTGCCGTAAATACGGCCGTAAAGCGCGACTGTCGTAAATACGGCCGTAAAGCGCGACTGCCGTAAATACGGCCGTAAAGCGCGACTGCCGTAAATACGGCCGTAAAGCGCGACTGTCGTAAATACGGCCGTAAAGCGCGACTGCCGTAAATACGGCCGTAAAGCGCGACTGCCGTAAATACGGCCGTAAAGCGCGACTGCCGTAAATACGGCCGTAAAGCGCGACTGCCGTAAATACGGCCGTAAAGCGCGACTGTCGTAAATACGGCCGTAAAGCGCGACTGCCGTAAATACGGCCGTAAAGCGCGACTGCCGTAAATACGGCCGTAAAGCGCGACTGTCGTAAATACGGCCGTAAAGCGCGACTGTCGTAAATACGGCCGTAAAGCGCGACTGTCGTAAATACGGCCGTAAAGCGCGACTGCCGTAAATACGGCCGTAAATCGCGACTGTCGTAAATACGGCCGTAAAGCGCGACTGCCGTAAATACGGCCGTAAAGCGCGACTGTCGTAAATACGGCCGTAAAGCGCGACTGCCGTAAATACGGCCGTAAATCGCGACTGTCGTAAATACGGCCGTAAAGCGCGACTGCCGTAAATACGGCCGTAAAGCGCGACTGTCGTAAATACGGCCGTAAAGCGCGACTGCCGTAAATACGGCCGTAAATCGCGACTGCCGTAAATACGGCCGTAAAGCGCGACTGCCGTAAATACGGCCGTAAAGCGCGACTGCCGTAAATACGGCCGTAAAGCGCGACTGTCGTAAATACGGCCGTAAAGCGCGACTGCCGTAAATACGGCCGTAAAGCGCGACTGTCGTAAATACGGCCGTAAAGCGCGACTGCCGTAAATACGGCCGTAAAGCGCGACTGCCGTAAATACGGCCGTAAAGCGCGACTGTCGTAAAAGGTGCCGTAAAGCGCGACTGCCGTAAATACGGCCGTAAAGCGCGACTGTCGTAAATACGGCCGTAAAGCGCGACTGCCGTAAATACGGCCGTAAAGCGCGACTGCCGTAAATACGGCCGTAAAGCGCGACTGTCGTAAATACGGCCGTAAAGCGCGACTGTCGTAAATACGGCCGTAAAGCGCGACTGCCGTAAATACGGCCGTAAAGCGCGACTGCCGTAAATACGGCCGTAAAGCGCGACTGCCGTAAATACGGCCGTAAAGCGCGACTGCCGTAAATACGGCCGTAAAGCGCGACTGTCGTAAATACGGCCGTAAAGCGCGACTGTCGTAAATACGGCCGTAAAGCGCGACTGTCGTAAATACGGCGTAAAGCGCGACTGTCGTAAATACGGCCGTAAAGCGCGACTGTCGTAAATACGGCCGTAAAGCGCGACTGTCGTAAATACGGCCGTAAATCGCGACTGTCGTAAATACGGCCGTAAAGCGCGACTGCCGTAAATACGGCCGTAAAGCGCGACTGCCGTAAATACGGCCGTAAATCGCGACTGCCGTAAATACGGCCGTAAAGCGCGACTGCCGTAAATACGGCCGTAAAGCGCGACAGTCGTAAATACGGCCGTAAAGCGCGACTGTCGTAAATACGGCCGTAAATCGCGACTGTCGTAAATACGGCCGTAAAGCGCGACTGTCGTAACTACGGCCGTAAAGTGCGACTGTCGTAAATACGGCCGTAAAGCGCGACTGTCGTAAATACGGCCGTAAAGCGCGACTGCCGTAAATACGGCCGTAAAGCGCGACTGTCGTAAATACGGCCGTAAAGCGCGACTGCCGTAAATACGGCCGTAAAGCGCGACTGCCGTAAATACGGCCGTAAAGCGCGACTGTCGTAAAAGGTGCCGTAAAGCGCGACTGCCGTAAATACGGCCGTAAAGCGCGACTGTCGTAAATACGGCCGTAAAGCGCGACTGCCGTAAATACGGCCGTAAAGCGCGACTGTCGTAAATACGGCCGTAAAGCGCGACTGCCGTAAATACGGCCGTAAAGCGCGACTGCCGTAAATACGGCCGTAAAGCGCGACTGTCGTAAATACGGCCGTAAAGCGCGACTGTCGTAAATACGGCCGTAAAGCGCGACTGCCGTAAATACGGCCGTAAATCGCGACTGTCGTAAATACGGCCGTAAAGCGCGACTGCCGTAAATACGGCCGTAAAGCGCGACTGTCGTAAATACGGCCGTAAAGCGCGACTGCCGTAAATACGGCCGTAAATCGCGACTGTCGTAAATACGGCCGTAAAGCGCGACTGCCGTAAATACGGCCGTAAAGCGCGACTGTCGTAAATACGGCCGTAAAGCGCGACTGCCGTAAATACGGCCGTAAATCGCGACTGCCGTAAATACGGCCGTAAAGCGCGACTGCCGTAAATACGGCCGTAAAGCGCGACTGCCGTAAATACGGCCGTAAAGCGCGACTGTCGTAAATACGGCCGTAAAGCGCGACTGCCGTAAATACGGCCGTAAAGCGCGACTGTCGTAAATACGGCCGTAAAGCGCGACTGCCGTAAATACGGCCGTAAAGCGCGACTGCCGTAAATACGGCCGTAAAGCGCGACTGTCGTAAAAGGTGCCGTAAAGCGCGACTGCCGTAAATACGGCCGTAAAGCGCGACTGTCGTAAATACGGCCGTAAAGCGCGACTGCCGTAAATACGGCCGTAAAGCGCGACTGCCGTAAATACGGCCGTAAAGCGCGACTGTCGTAAATACGGCCGTAAAGCGCGACTGTCGTAAATACGGCCGTAAAGCGCGACTGCCGTAAATACGGCCGTAAAGCGCGACTGCCGTAAATACGGCCGTAAAGCGCGACTGCCGTAAATACGGCCGTAAAGCGCGACTGTCGTAAATACGGCCGTAAAGCGCGACTGTCGTAAATACGGCGTAAAGCGCGACTGTCGTAAATACGGCCGTAAAGCGCGACTGTCGTAAATACGGCCGTAAAGCGCGACTGTCGTAAATACGGCCGTAAATCGCGACTGTCGTAAATACGGCCGTAAAGCGCGACTGCCGTAAATACGGCCGTAAAGCGCGACTGCCGTAAATACGGCCGTAAATCGCGACTGCCGTAAATACGGCCGTAAAGCGCGACTGCCGTAAATACGGCCGTAAAGCGCGACTGCCGTAAATACGGCCGTAAAGCGCGACAGTCGTAAATACGGCCGTAAAGCGCGACTGTCGTAAATACGGCCGTAAATCGCGACTGTCGTAAATACGGCCGTAAAGCGCGACTGTCGTAACTACGGCCGTAAAGTGCGACTGCCGTAAATACGGCCGTAAAGCGCGACTGTCGTAAATACGGCCGTAAAGCGCGACTGCCGTAAATACGGCCGTAAAGCGCGACTGTCGTAAATACGGCCGTAAAGCGCGACTGCCGTAAATACGGCCGTAAAGCGCGACTGCCGTAAATACGGCCGTAAAGCGCGACTGTCGTAAAAGGTGCCGTAAAGCGCGACTGCCGTAAATACGGCCGTAAAGCGCGACTGTCGTAAATACGGCCGTAAAGCGCGACTGCCGTAAATACGGCCGTAAAGCGCGACTGCCGTAAATACGGCCGTAAAGCGCGACTGCCGTAAATACGGCCGTAAATAGCGTGTGTCGTAAATACGGCCGTAAAGCGCGACTGCCGTAAATACGGCCGTAAAGCGCGACTGCCGTAAATACGGCCGTAAAGCGCGACTGCCGTAAATACGGCCGTAAAGCGCGACTGCCGTAAATACGGCCGTAAATCGCGACTGCCGTAAATACGGCCGTAAAGCGCGACTGTCGTAAATACGGCCGTAAAGCGCGACTGTCGTAAATACGGCCGTAAATCGCGACTGTCGTAAATACGGCCGTAAAGCGCGACTGTCGTAAATACGGCCGTAAAGCGCGACTGTCGTAAATACGGCCGTAAATCGCGACTGCCGTAAATACGGCCGTAAAGCGCGACTGCCGTAAATACGGCCGTAAAGCGCGACTGTCGTAAATACGGCCGTAAAGCGCGACTGTCGTAAATACGGCCGTAAATAGCGACTGTCGTAAATACGGCCGTAAAGCGCGACTGTCGTAAATACGGCCGTAAAGCGCGACTGTCGTAAATACGGCCGTAAAGCGCGACTGTCGTAAATACGGCCGTAAAGCGCGACTGCCGTAAATACGGCCGTAAAGCGCGACTGCCGTAAATACGGCCGTAAAGCGCGACTGTCGTAAATACGGCCGTAAAGCGCGACTGCCGTAAATACGGCCGTAAAGCGCGACTGCCGTAAATACGGCCGTAAAGCGCGACTGCCGTAAATACGGCCGTAAAGCGCGACTGTCGTAAATACGGCCGTAAAGCGCGACTGTCGTAAATACGGCCGTAAATCGCGACTGTCGTAAATACGGCCGTAAAGCGCGACTGCCGTAAATACGGCCGTAAAGCGCGACTGCCGTAAATACGGCCGTAAAGCGCGACTGCCGTAAATACGGCCGTAAATCGCGACTGCCGTAAATACGGCCGTAAAGCGCGACTGTCGTAAATACGGCCGTAAAGCGCGACTGTCGTAAATACGGCCGTAAATAGCGACTGTCGTAAATACGGACGTAAATAGCGACTGTCGTAAATACGGCCGTAAAGCGCGACTGTCGTAAATACGGCCGTAAAGCGCGACTGCCGTAAATACGGCCGTAAAGCGCGACTGCCGTAAATACGGCCGTAAAGCGCGACTGTCGTAAATACGGCCGTAAAGCGCGACTGTCGTAAATACGGCCGTAAATAGCGACTGTCGTAAATACGGCCGTAAAGCGCGACTGTCGTAAATACGGCCGTAAAGCGCGACTGCCGTAAATACGGCCGTAAAGCGCGACTGCCGTAAATACGGCCGTAAAGCGCGACTGCCGTAAATACGGCCGTAAAGCGCGACTGCCGTAAATACGGCCGTAAATCGCGACTGCCGTAAATACGGCCGTAAAGCGCGACTGTCGTAAATACGGCCGTAAATCGCGACTGTCGTAAATACGGACGTAAAGCGCGACTGTCGTAAATACGGCCGTAAAGCGCGACTGTCGTAAATACGGCCGTAAATCGCGACTGCCGTAAATACGGCCGTAAAGCGCGACTGTCGTAAATACGGCCGTAAAGCGCGACTGTCGTAAATACGGCCGTAAATCGCGACTGTCGTAAATACGGCCGTAAAGCGCGACTGTCGTAAATACGGCCGTAAAGCGCGACTGCCGTAAATACGGCCGTAAAGCGCGACTGCCGTAAATACGGCCGTAAAGCGTGACTGCCGTAAATACGGCCGTAAATAGCGACTGTCGTAAATACGGCCGTAAAGCGCGACTGTCGTAAATACGGCCGTAAAGCGCGACTGTCGTAAATACGGCCGTAAAGCGCGACTGCCGTAAATACGGCCGTAAAGCGCGACTGTCGTAAATACGGCCGTAAAGCGCGACTGTCGCAAATACGGCCGTAAAGCGGGACTGTCGTAAATACGGCCGTAAAGCGCGACTGTCGTAAATACGGCCGTAAAGCGCGACTGCCGTAAATACGGCCGTAAAGCGCGACTGTCGCAAATACGGCCGTAAAGCGCGACTGCCGTAAATACGGCCGTAAAGCGCGACTGCCGTAAATACGGCCGTAAAGCGCGACTGTCGTAAATACGGCCGTAAAGCGCGACTGTCGTAAATACGGCCGTAAATAGCGACTGTCGTAAATACGGCCGTAAAGCGCGACTGTCGTAAATACGGCCGTAAAGCGCGACTGCCGTAAATACGGCCGTAAAGCGCGACTGCCGTAAATACGGCCGTAAAGCGCGACTGCCGTAAATACGGCCGTAAATCGCGACTGCCGTAAATACGGCCGTAAAGCGCGACTGTCGTAAATACGGCCGTAAAGCGCGACTGTCGTAAATACGGCCGTAAATCGCGACTGTCGTAAATACGGCCGGAAAGCGCGACTGTCGTAAATACGGCCGTAAAGCGCGACTGTCGTAAATACGGCCGTAAATCGCGACTGCCGTAAATACGGCCGTAAAGCGCGACTGCCGTAAATACGGCCGTAAAGAGCGACTGTCGTAAGTACGGCCGTAAAGCGCGACTGTCGTAAATACGGCCGTAAATAGCGACTGTCGTAAATACGGCCGTAAAGCGCGACTGTCGTAAATACGGCCGTAAAGCGCGACTGTCGTAAATACGGCCGTAAAGCGCGACTGCCGTAAATACGGCCGTAAAGCGCGACTGCCGTAAATACGGCCGTAAAGCGCGACTGTCGTAAATACGGCCGTAAAGCGCGACTGCCGTAAATACGGCCGTAAAGCGCGACAGTCGTAAATACGGCCGTAAAGCGCGACTGTCGTAAATACGGCCGTAAATCGCGACTGTCGTAAATACGGCCGTAAAGCGCTACTGTCGTAACTACGGCCGTAAAGCGCGACTGTCGTAAATACGGCCGTAAAGCGCGACTGTCGTAAATACGGCCGTAAATCGCGACTGTCGTAAATACGGCCGTAAAGCGCGACTGCCGTAAATACGGCCGTAAAGCGCGACTGCCGTAAATACGGCCGTAAAGCGCGACTGCCGTAAATACGGCCGTAAAGCGCGACTGTCGTAAATACGGCCGTAAAGCGCGACTGCCGTAAATACGGCCGTAAAGCGCGACTGTCGTAAATACGGCCGTAAAGCGCGACTGCCGTAAATACGGCCGTAAAGCGCGACTGCCGTAAATACGGCCGTAAAGCGCGACTGTCGTAAAAGGTGCCGTAAAGCGCGACTGCCGTAAATACGGCCGTAAAGCGCGACTGTCGTAAATACGGCCGTAAAGCGCGACTGCCGTAAATACGGCCGTAAAGCGCGACTGCCGTAAATACGGCCGTAAAGCGCGACTGTCGTAAATACGGCCGTAAAGCGCGACTGTCGTAAATACGGCCGTAAATCGCGACTGTCGTAAATACGGCCGTAAAGCGCGACTGCCGTAAATACGGCCGTAAAGCGCGACTGCCGTAAATACGGCCGTAAAGCGCGACTGTCGTAAAGACGGCCGTAAAGCGCGACTGCCGTAAATACGGCCGTAAAGCGCGACTGTCGTAAATACGGCCGTAAAGCGCGACTGTCGTAAATACGGCCGTAAAGCGCGACTGTCGTAAATACGGCCGTAAAGCGCGACTGTCGTAAATACGGCCGTAAAGCGCGACTGCCGTAAATACGGCCGTAAAGCGCGACTGTCGTAAATACGGCCGTAAAGCGCGACTGTCGTAAATACGGCCGTAAATCGCGACTGTCGTAAATACGGCCGTAAAGCGCGACTGCCGTAAATACGGCCGTAAAGCGCGACTGCCGTAAATACGGCCGTAAATCGCGACTGCCGTAAATACGGCCGTAAAGCGCGACTGCCGTAAATACGGCCGTAAAGCGCGACTGCCGTAAATACGGCCGTAAAGCGCGACAGTCGTAAATACGGCCGTAAAGCGCGACTGTCGTAAATACGGCCGTAAATCGCGACTGTCGTAAATACGGCCGTAAAGCGCGACTGTCGTAACTACGGCCGTAAAGCGCGACTGTCGTAAATACGGCCGTAAAGCGCGACTGTCGTAAATACGGCCGTAAAGCGCGACTGTCGTAAATACGGCCGTAAAGCGCGACTGCCGTAAATACGGCCGTAAAGCGCGACTGCCGTAAATACGGCCGTAAAGCGCGACTGCCGTAAATACGGCCGTAAAGCGCGACTGTCGTAAATACGGCCGTAAAGCGCGACTGCCGTAAATACGGCCGTAAATCGCGACTGCCGTAAATACGGCCGTAAAGCGCGACTGCCGTAAATACGGCCGTAAAGCGCGACTGCCGTAAATACGGCCGTAAAGAGCGACTGCCGTAAATACGGCCGTAAAGCGCGACTGCCGTAAATACGGCCGTAAAGCGCGACTGTCGTAAATACGGCCGTAAAGCGCGACTGTCGTAAATACGGCCGTAAATCGCGACTGTCGTAAATACGGCCGTAAAGCGCGACTGCCGTAAATACGGCCGTAAAGCGCGACTGCCGTAAATACGGCCGTAAATCGCGACTGCCGTAAATACGGCCGTAAAGCGCGACTGTCGTAAATACGGCCGTAAAGCGCGACTGTCGTAAATACGGCCGTAAATCGCGACTGTCGTAAATACGGCCGTAAAGCGCGACTGCCGTAAATACGGCCGTAAAGCGCGACTGCCGTAAATACGGCCGTAAAGCGCGACTGTCGTAAATACGGCCGTAAAGCGCGACTGTCGTAAATACGGCCGTAAATAGCGACTGTCGTAAATACGGCCGTAAATCGCGACTGTCGTAAATACGGCCGTAAAGCGCGACTGCCGTAAATACGGCCGTAAAGCGCGACTGCCGTAAATACGGCCGTAAAGCGCGACTGCCGTAAATACGGCCGTAAAGCGCGACTGTCGTAAATACGGCCGTAAAGCGCGACTGTCGCAAATACGGCCGTAAAGCGCGACTGTCGTAAATACGGCCGTAAAGCGCGACTGCCGTAAATACGGCCGTAAAGCGCGACTGCCGTAAATACGGCCGTAAAGCGCGACTGTCGTAAATACGGCCGTAAATAGCGACTGTCGTAAATACGGCCGTAAAGCGCGACTGTCGTAAATACGGCCGTAAAGCGCGACTGCCGTAAATACGGCCGTAAAGCGCGACTGCCGTAAATACGGCCGTAAAGCGCGACTGTCGTAAATACGGCCGTAAATCGCGACTGCCGTAAATACGGCCGTAAAGCGCGACTGCCGTAAATACGGCCGTAAAGCGCGACTGTCGTAAATACGGCCGTAAATAGCGACTGTCGTAAATACGGCCGTAAAGCGCGACTGTCGTAAATACGGCCGTAAAGCGCGACTGTCGTAAATACGGCCGTAAAGCGCGACTGCCGTAAATACGGCCGTAAAGCGCGACTGCCGTAAATACGGCCGTAAAGCGTGACTGCCGTAAATACGGCCGTAAATAGCGACTGTCGTAAATACGGCCGTAAAGCGCGACTGTCGTAAATACGGCCGTAAAGCGCGACTGTCGTAAATACGGCCGTAAAGCGCGACTGCCGTAAATACGGCCGTAAAGCGCGACTGTCGTAAATACGGCCGTAAAGCGCGACTGTCGCAAATACGGCCGTAAAGCGCGACTGCCGTAAATACGGCCGTAAAGCGCGACTGTTGTAAATACGGCCGTAAATCGCGACTGCCGTAAATACGGCCGTAAAGCGCGACTGTCGCAAATACGGCCGTAAAGCGCGACTGTCGTAAATACGGCCGTAAAGCGCGACTGCCGTAAATACGGCCGTAAAGCGCGACTGCCGTAAATACGGCCGTAAAGCGCGACTGTCGTAAATACGGCCGTAAAGCGCGACTGCCGTAAATACGGCCGTAAATAGCGTGTGTCGTAAATACGGCCGTAAAGCGCGACTGTCGTAAATACGGCCGTAAAGCGCGACTGCCGTAAATACGGCCGTAAAGCGCGACTGCCGTAAATACGGCCGTAAAGCGCGACTGCCGTAAATACGGCCGTAAATCGCGACTGCCGTAAATACGGCCGTAAAGCGCGACTGTCGTAAATACGGCCGTAAAGCGCGACTGCCGTAAATACGGCCGTAAATCGCGACTGTCGTAAATACGGCCGTAAAGCGCGACTGTCGTAAATACGGCCGTAAAGCGCGACTGTCGTAAATACGGCCGTAAATCGCGACTGCCGTAAATACGGCCGTAAAGCGCGACTGCCGTAAATACGGCCGTAAAGCGCGACTGTCGTAAATACGGCCGTAAAGCGCGACTGTCGTAAATACGGCCGTAAATAGCGACTGTCGTAAATACGGCCGTAAAGCGCGACTGTCGTAAATACGGCCGTAAAGCGCGACTGTCGTAAATACGGCCGTAAAGCGCGACTGTCGTAAATACGGCCGTAAAGCGCGACTGCCGTAAATACGGCCGTAAAGCGCGACTGCCGTAAATACGGCCGTAAAGCGCGACTGTCGTAAATACGGCCGTAAAGCGCGACTGCCGTAAATACGGCCGTAAAGCGCGACTGTCGTAAATACGGCCGTAAAGCGCGACTGCCGTAAATACGGCCGTAAAGCGCGACTGTCGTAAATACGGCCGTAAAGCGCGACTGTCGCAAATACGGCCGTAAAGCGCGACTGTCGTAAATACGGCCGTAAAGCGCGACTGCCGTAAATACGGCCGTAAAGCGCGACTGTCGCAAATACGGCCGTAAAGCGCGACTGCCGTAAATACGGCCGTAAAGCGCGACTGCCGTAAATACGGCCGTAAAGCGCGACTGTCGTAAATACGGCCGTAAAGCGCGACTGTCGTAAATACGGCCGTAAATAGCGACTGTCGTAAATACGGCCGTAAATCGCGACTGTCGTAAATACGGCCGTAAAGCGCGACTGCCGTAAATACGGCCGTAAATCGCGACTGCCGTAAATACGGCCGTAAAGCGCGACTGCCGTAAATACGGCCGTAAAGCGCGACTGTCGTAAATACGGCCGTAAAGCGCGACTGTCGTAAATACGGCCGTAAATAGCGACTGTCGTAAATACGGCCGTAAAGCGCGACTGTCGTAAATACGGCCGTAAAGCGCGACTGCCGTAAATACGGCCGTAAAGCGCGACTGCCGTAAATACGGCCGTAAAGCGCGACTGTCGTAAATACGGCCGTAAAGCGCGACTGCCGTAAATACGGCCGTAAAGCGCGACTGCCGTAAATACGGCCGTAAAGCGCGACTGTCGTAAATACGGCCGTAAAGCGCGACTGTCGCAAATACGGCCGTAAAGCGCGACTGTCGTAAATACGGCCGTAAAGCGCGACTGCCGTAAATACGGCCGTAAAGCGCGACTGCCGTAAATACGGCCGTAAAGCGCGACTGTCGCAAATACGGCCGTAAAGCGCGACTGCCGTAAATACGGCCGTAAAGCGCGACTGCCGTAAATACGGCCGTAAAGCGCGACTGCCGTAAATACGGCCGTAAAGCGCGACTGTCGTAAATACGGCCGTAAAGCGCGACTGTCGTAAATACGGCCGTAAATAGCGACTGTCGTAAATACGGCCGTAAAGCGCGACTGTCGTAAATACGGCCGTAAAGCGCGACTGCCGTAAATACGGCCGTAAAGCGCGACTGCCGTAAATACGGCCGTAAATCGCGACTGCCGTAAATACGGCCGTAAAGCGCGACTGTCGTAAATACGGCCGTAAAGCGCGACTGTCGTAAATACGGCCGTAAATCGCGACTGTCGTAAATACGGCCGTAAAGCGCGACTGTCGTAAATACGGCCGTAAATCGCGACTGCCGTAAATACGGCCGTAAAGCGCGACTGCCGTAAATACGGCCGTAAAGCGCGACTGCCGTAAATACGGCCGTAAAGCGCGACTGCCGTAAATACGGCCGTAAAGCGCGACTGCCGTAAATACGGCCGTAAATCGCGACTGCCGTAAATACGGCCGTAAAGCGCGACTGTCGTAAATACGGCCGTAAATCGCGACTGTCGTAAATACGGACGTAAAGCGCGACTGTCGTAAATACGGCCGTAAAGCGCGACTGTCGTAAATACAGCCGTAAATCGCGACTGCCGTAAATACGGCCGTAAAGCGCGACTGTCGTAAATACGGCCGTAAATAGCGACTGTCGTAAATACGGCCGTAAATCGCGACTGTCGTAAATACGGCCGTAAAGCGCGACTGTCGTAAATACGGCCGTAAAGCGCGACTGCCGTAAATACGGCCGTAAAGCGCGACTGCCGTAAATACGGCCGTAAAGCGTGACTGCCGTAAATACGGCCGTAAATAGCGACTGTCGTAAATACGGCCGTAAAGCGCGACTGTCGTAAATACGGCCGTAAAGCGCGACTGCCGTAAATACGGCCGTAAAGCGCGACTGTCGTAAATACGGCCGTAAAGCGCGACTGTCGCAAATACGGCCGTAAAGCGGGACTGTCGTAAATACGGCCGTAAAGCGCGACTGTCGTAAATACGGCCGTAAAGCGCGACTGCCGTAAATACGGCCGTAAAGCGCGACTGTCGCAAATACGGCCGTAAAGCGCGACTGCCGTAAATACGGCCGTAAAGCGCGACTGCCGTAAATACGGCCGTAAAGCGCGACTGCCGTAAATACGGCCGTAAAGCGCGACTGTCGTAAATACGGCCGTAAAGCGCGACTGTCGTAAATACGGCCGTAAAGCGCGACTGTCGTAAATACGGCCGTAAAGCGCGACTGTCGTAAATACGGCCGTAAAGCGCGACTGCCGTAAATACGGCCGTAAAGCGCGACTGCCGTAAATACGGCCGTAAAGCGCGACTGTCGTAAATACGGCCGTAAATCGCGACTGCCGTAAATACGGCCGTAAAGCGCGACTGTCGTAAATACGGCCGTAAAGCGCGACTGTCGTAAATACGGCCGTAAATCGCGACTGTCGTAAATACGGCCGGAAAGCGCGACTGTCGTAAATACGGCCGTAAAGCGCGACTGTCGTAAATACGGCCGTAAATCGCGACTGCCGTAAATACGGCCGTAAAGCGCGACTGCCGTAAATACGGCCGTAAAGAGCGACTGTCGTAAGTACGGCCGTAAAGCGCGACTGTCGTAAATACGGCCGTAAATAGCGACTGTCGTAAATACGGCCGTAAAGCGCGACTGTCGTAAATACGGCCGTAAAGCGCGACTGTCGTAAATACGGCCGTAAAGCGCGACTGCCGTAAATACGGCCGTAAAGCGCGACTGCCGTAAATACGGCCGTAAAGCGCGACTGCCGTAAATACGGCCGTAAAGCGCGACTGCCGTAAATACGGCCGTAAAGCGCGACTGCCGTAAATACGGCCGTAAAGCGCGACTGTCGTAAATACGGCCGTAAAGCGCGACTGCCGTAAATACGGCCGTAAAGCGCGACTGCCGTAAATACGGCCGTAAAGCGCGACTGCCGTAAATACGGCCGTAAAGCGCGACTGCCGTAAATACGGCCGTAAAGCGCGACTGCCGTAAATACGGCCGTAAAGCGCGACTGCCGTAAATACGGCCGTAAATCGCGACTGCCGTAAATACGGCCGTAAAGCGCGACTGTCGTAAATACGGCCGTAAAGCGCGACTGTCGTAAATACGGCCGTAAAGCGCGACTGCCGTAAATACGGCCGTAAAGCGCGACTGTCGTAAATACGGCCGTAAAGCGCGACTGTCGTAAATACGGCCGTAAATAGCGACTGTCGTAAATACGGACGTAAAGCGCGACTGTCGTAAATACGGCCGTAAAGCGCGACTGTCGTAAATACGGCCGTAAAGCGCGACTGTCGTAAATACGGCCGTAAATCGCGACTGCCGTAAATACGGCCGTAAAGCGCGACTGCCGTAAATACGGCCGTAAAGCGCGACTGTCGTAAATACGGCCGTAAAGCGCGACTGTCGTAAATACGGCCGTAAATAGCGACTGTCGTAAATACGGCCGTAAAGCGCGACTGTCGTAAATACGGCCGTAAAGCGCGACTGTCGTAAATACGGCCGTAAAGCGCGACTGCCGTAAATACGGCCGTAAAGCGCGACTGCCGTAAATACGGCCGTAAAGCGCGACTGCCGTAAATACGGCCGTAAAGCGCGACTGTCGTAAATACGGCCGTAAAGCGCGACTGCCGTAAATACGGCCGTAAAGCGCGACTGCCGTAAATACGGCCGTAAAGCGCGACTGTCGTAAATACGGCCGTAAAGCGCGACTGCCGTAAATACGGCCGTAAAGCGCGACTGCCGTAAATACGGCCGTAAAGCGCGACTGTCGTAAATACGGCCGTAAAGCGCGACTGCCGTAAATACGGCCGTAAATCGCGACTGCCGTAAATACGGCCGTAAAGCGCGACTGTCGTAAATACGGCCGTAAAGCGCGACTGTCGTAAATACGGCCGTAAAGCGCGACTGTCGTAAATACGGCCGTAAAGCGCGACTGCCGTAAATACGGCCGTAAATCGCGACTGCCGTAAATACGGCCGTAAAGCGCGACTGTCGTAAATACGGCCGTAAAGCGCGACTGTCGTAAATACGGCCGTAAAGCGCGACTGCCGTAAATACGGCCGTAAAGCGCGACTGTCGTAAATACGGCCGTAAAGCGCGACTGTCGTAAATACGGCCGTAAATAGCGACTGTCGTAAATACGGACGTAAAGCGCGACTGTCGTAAATACGGCCGTAAAGCGCGACTGTCGTAAATACGGCCGTAAAGCGCGACTGTCGTAAATACGGCCGTAAATCGCGACTGCCGTAAATACGGCCGTAAAGCGCGACTGTCGTAAATACGGCCGTAAAGCGCGACTGTCGTAAATACGGCCGTAAATAGCGACTGTCGTAAATACGGCCGTAAAGCGCGACTGTCGTAAATACGGCCGTAAAGCGCGACTGCCGTAAATACGGCCGTAAAGCGCGACTGCCGTAAATACGGCCGTAAAGCGCGACTGCCGTAAATACGGCCGTAAAGCGCGACTGCCGTAAATACGGCCGTAAAGCGCGACTGCCGTAAATACGGCCGTAAAGCGCGACTGCCGTAAATACGGCCGTAAAGCGCGACTGTCGTAAATACGGCCGTAAAGCGCGACTGCCGTAAATACGGCCGTAAAGCGCGACTGCCGTAAATACGGCCGTAAAGCGCGACTGTCGTAAATAGGGCCGTAAAGCGCGACTGCCGTAAATACGGCCGTAAAGCGCGACTGCCGTAAATACGGCCGTAAAGCGCGACTGTCGTAAATACGGCCGTAAAGCGCGACTGCCGTAAATACGGCCGTAAATCGCGACTGCCGTAAATACGGCCGTAAAGCGCGACTGTCGTAAATACGGCCGTAAAGCGCGACTGTCGTAAATACGGCCGTAAAGCGCGACTGCCGTAAATACGGCCGTAAAGCGCGACTGTCGTAAATACGGCCGTAAAGCGCGACTGCCGTAAATACGGCCGTAAAGCGCGACTGCCGTAAATACGGCCGTAAAGCGCGACTGTCGTAAATACGGCCGTAAATAGCGACTGTCGTAAATACGGACGTAAAGCGCGACTGTCGTAAATACGGCCGTAAAGCGCGACTGTCGTAAATACGGCCGTAAAGCGCGACTGTCGTAAATACGGCCGTAAAGCGCGACTGTCGTAAATACGGCCGTAAAGCGCGACTGTCGTAAATACGGCCGTAAATAGCGACTGTCGTAAATACGGCCGTAAAGCGCGACTGTCGTAAATACGGCCGTAAAGCGCGACTGTCGTAAATACGGCCGTAAAGCGCGACTGCCGTAAATACGGCCGTAAAGCGCGACTGCCGTAAATACGGCCGTAAAGCGCGACTGCCGTAAATACGGCCGTAAAGCGCGACTGTCGTAAATACGGCCGTAAAGCGCGACTGTCGTAAATACGGCCGTAAAGCGCGACTGCCGTAAATACGGCCGTAAAGCGCGACTGCCGTAAATACGGCCGTAAAGCGCGACTGCCGTAAATACGGCCGTAAAGCGCGACTGCCGTAAATACGGCCGTAAAGCGCGACTGCCGTAAATACGGCCGTAAAGCGCGACTGCCGTAAATACGGCCGTAAAGCGCGACTGCCGTAAATACGGCCGTAAAGCGCGACTGCCGTAAATACGGCCGTAAAGCGCGACTGCCGTAAATACGGCCGTAAAGCGCGACTGCCGTAAATACGGCCGTAAAGCGCGACTGCCGTAAATACGGCCGTAAAGCGCGACTGTCGTAAATACGGCCGTAAAGCGCGACTGCCGTAAATACGGCCGTAAATCGCGACTGCCGTAAATACGGCCGTAAAGCGCGACTGTCGTAAATACGGCCGTAAAGCGCGACTGTCGTAAATACGGCCGTAAAGCGCGACTGCCGTAAATACGGCCGTAAAGCGCGACTGTCGTAAATACGGCCGTAAAGCGCGACTGCCGTAAATACGGCCGTAAAGCGCGACTGCCGTAAATACGGCCGTAAAGCGCGACTGTCGTAAATACGGCCGTAAATAGCGACTGTCGTAAATACGGACGTAAAGCGCGACTGTCGTAAATACGGCCGTAAAGCGCGACTGTCGTAAATACGGCCGTAAAGCGCGACTGTCGTAAATACGGCCGTAAATAGCGACTGTCGTAAATACGGCCGTAAAGCGCGACTGTCGTAAATACGGCCGTAAAGCGCGACTGCCGTAAATACGGCCGTAAAGCGCGACTGTCGTAAATACGGCCGTAAAGCGCGACTGTCGTAAATACGGCCGTAAATAGCGACTGTCGTAAATACGGCCGTAAAGCGCGACTGTCGTAAATACGGCCGTAAAGCGCGACTGCCGTAAATACGGCCGTAAAGCGCGACTGTCGTAAATACGGCCGTAAAGCGCGACTGTCGCAAATACGGCCGTAAAGCGCGACTGTCGTAAATACGGCCGTAAAGCGCGACTGCCGTAAATACGGCCGTAAAGCGCGACTGTCGTAAATACGGCCGTAAAGCGCGACTGTCGTAAATACGGCCGTAAATAGCGACTGTCGTAAATACGGCCGTAAAGCGCGACTGCCGTAAATACGGCCGTAAAGCGCGACTGCCGTAAATACGGCCGTAAAGCGCGACTGTCGTAAATACGGCCGTAAAGCGCGACTGTCGTAAATACGGCCGTAAAGCGCGACTGTCGTAAATACGGCCGTAAAGCGCGACTGCCGTAAATACGGCCGTAAAGCGCGACTGTCGTAAATACGGCCGTAAAGCGCGACTGTCGTAAATACGGCCGTAAATAGCGACTGTCGTAAATACGGCCGTAAAGCGCGACTGTCGTAAATACGGCCGTAAAGCGCGACTGTCGTAAATACGGCCGTAAAGCGCGACTGCCGTAAATACGGCCGTAAAGCGCGACTGTCGTAAATACGGCCGTAAAGCGCGACTGCCGTAAATACGGCCGTAAAGCGCGACTGTCGTAAATACGGCCGTAAAGCGCGACTGCCGTAAATACGGATGTAAAGCGCGACTGTCGTAAATACGGCCGTAAAGCGCGACTGCCGTAAATACGGCCGTAAAGCGCGACTGTCGTAAATACGGCCGTAAAGCGCGACTGTCGTAAATACGGCCGTAAATCGCGACTGTCGTAAATACGGCCGTAAAGCGCGACTGTCGTAAATACGGCCGTAAAGCGCGACTGCCGTAAATACGGCCGTAAAGCGCGACTGCCGTAAATACGGCCGTAAAGCGCGACTGTCGTAAATACGGCCGTAAATCGCGACTGTCGTAAATACGGCCGTAAATAGCGACTGTCGTAAATACGGCCGTAAAGCGCGACTGCCGTAAATACGGCCGTAAAGCGCGACTGTCGTAAATACGGCCGTAAATAGCGACTGTCGCAAATACGGCCGTAAAGCGCGACTGTCGTAAATACGGCCGTAAAGCGCGACTGCCGTAAATACGGCCGTAAAGCGCGACTGTCGTAAATACGGCCGTAAAGCGCGACTGTCGTAAAGACGGCCGTAAATAGCGACTGTCGTAAATACGGCCGTAAAGCGCGACTGTCGTAAATACGGCCGTAAAGCGCGACTGCCGTAAATACGGCCGTAAAGCGCGACTGCCGTAAATACGGCCTGGAAGCGCGACTGTCGTAAATACGGCCGTAAAGCGCGACTGCCGTAAATACGGCCGTAAAGCGCGACTGTCGTAAATACGGCCGTAAAGCGCGACTGCCGTAAATACGGCCGTAAAGCGCGACTGCCGTAAATACGGCCGTAAAGCGCGACTGCCGTAAATACGGCCGTAAAGCGCGACTGACGTAAATACGGCCGTAAAGCGCGACTGCCGTAAATACGGCCGTAAAGCGCGACTGCCGTAAATACGGCCGTAAAGCGCGACTGTCGTAAATACGGCCGTAAAGCGCGACTGTCGTAAATACGGCCGTAAATAGCGACTGCCGTAAATACGGCCGTAAAGCGCGACTGTCGTAAATACGGCCGTAAAGCGCGACTGCCGTAAATACGGCCGTAAAGCGCGACTGCCGTAAATACGGCCGTAAAGCGCGACTGTCGTAAATAAGGCCGTAAAGCGCGACTGTCGTAAATACGGCCGTAAATCGCGACTGTCGTAAATACGGCCGTAAAGCGCGACTGTCGTAAATACGGCCGTAAAGCGCGACTGCCGTAAATACGGCCGTAAAGCGCGACTGTCGTAAATACGGCCGTAAAGCGCGACTGTCGTAAATACGGCCGTAAATAGCGACTGTCGCAAATACGGCCGTAAATCGCGACTGCCGTAAATACGGCCGTAAAGCGCGACTGCCGTAAATACGGCCGTAAAGCGCGACTGTCGTAAATACGGCCGTAAAGCGCGACTGTCGTAAATACGGCCGTAAAGCGCGACTGCCGTAAATACGGCCGTAAAGCGCGACTGCCGTAAATACGGCCGTAAAGCGCGACTGTCGTAAATACGGCCGTAAAGCGCGACTGTCGTAAATACGGCCGTAAATAGCGACTGTCGTAAATACGGCCGTAAAGCGCGACTGCCGTAAATACGGCCGTAAAGCGCGACTGTCGTAAATACGGCCGTAAATAGCGACTGTCGTAAATACGGCCGTAAAGCGCGACTGCCGTAAATACGGCCGTAAAGCGCGACTGCCGTAAATACGGCCGTAAAGCGCGACTGCCGTAAATACGGCCGTAATGCGCGACTGTCGTAAATACGGCCGTAAAGCGCGACTGTCGTAAATACGGCCGTAAATCGCGACTGTCGTAAATACGGCCGTAAAGCGCGACTGTCGTAAATACGGCCGTAAATCGCGACTGCCGTAAATACGGCCGTAAAGCGCGACTGCCGTAAATACGGCCGTAAAGCGCGACTGTCGTAAATACGGCCGTAAAGCGCGACTGTCGTAAATACGGCCGTAAATAGCGACTGTCGTAAATACGGCCGTAAAGCGCGACTGCCGTAAATACGGCCGTAAAGCGCGACTGCCGTAAATACGGCCGTAAAGCGCGACTGCCGTAAATACGGCCGTAAAGCGCGACTGCCGTAAATACGGCCGTAAAGCGCGACTGCCGTAAATACGGCCTTGAAGCGCGACTGTCGTAAATACGGCCGTAAAGCGCGACTGCCGTAAATACGGCCGTAAAGCGCGACTGCCGTAAATACGGCCGTAAAGCGCGATTGCCGTAAATACGGCCGTAAAGCGCGACTGCCGTAAATACGGGCGTAAAGCGCGACTGCCGTAAATACGGCCGTAAATCGCGACTGCCGTAAATACGGCCGTAAAGCGCGACTGCCGTAAATACGGCCGTAAAGCGCGACTGTCGTAAATACGGCCGTAAAGCGCGACTGTCGTAAATACGGCCGTAAAGCGCGACTGCCGTAAATACGGCCGTAAATCGCGACTGTCGTTAATACGGCCGTAAAGCGCGACTGTCGTAATACGGCCGTAAAGCGCGACTGCCGTAAATACGGCCGTAAAGCGCGACTGCCGTAAATACGGCCGTAAAGCGCGACTGTCGTAAATACGGCCGTAAATAGCGACTGTCCGTAAATACGGCCGTAAAGCGCGACTGTCGTAAATACGGCCGTAAAGCGCGACTGCCGTAAATACGGCCGTAAAGCGCGACTGCCGTAAATACGGCCGTAAAGCGCGACTGTCGTAAATACGGCCGTAAAGCGCGACTGCCGTAAATACGGCCGTAAAGCGCGACTGCCGTAAATACGGCCGTAAATCGCGACTGCCGTAAATACGGCCGTAAAGCGCGACTGTCGTAAATACGGCCGTAAAGCGCGATAATACGGCCGTAAGCGCGACTGTCGTAAATACGGCCGTAAATAGCGACTGTCGTAAATACGGCCGTAAAGCGCGACTGTCCGTAAATACGGCCGTAAAGCGCGACTGCCGTAAATACGGCCGTAAAGCGCGACTGCGTAAATACGGCCGTAAAGCGCGACTGCCGTAAATACGGCCGTAAAGCGCGACTGTCGTAAATACGGCCGTAAAGCGCGACTGTCGTAAATACGGCCGTAAATAGCGACTGTCGTAAATACGGCCGTAAAGCGCGACTGTCGTAAATACGGCCGTAAAGCGCGGACTGCCGTAATACGGCCGTAAAGCGCGACTGTCGTAAATACGGCCGTAAATCGCGACTGTCGTAAATACGGA
>NW_026948686.1:0-58230 GCF_035770615.1 Melospiza melodia melodia
TTAAATACGGCCGTAAAGCGCGACTGTCCGTAAAAATACGCCGTAAAGCGCGACCTGCCGTAAATACGGCCGTAAGCGCGACTGTCGTAAATACGGGCCGTAAAGGCGCGACTGCCGTAAATACGGCCGTAAAGCGCGACTGTCGTAAATACGGCCGTAAAGCTGCGACTGGTCGTAAATACGGCCGTAAAGCGCGACTGCCGTAAATACGGCCGTAAAGCGCGACTGCCGTAAATACGGCCTGGAAGCGCGACTGCCGTAAATACGGCCGTAAGCGCGACTGCCGTAAATACGGCCGTAAAGCGCGACTGCCGTAAATACGGCCGTAAAGCGCGACTGTCGTAAATACGGCCGTAAAGCGCGACTGTCGTAAATACGGCCGTAAAGCGCGACTGCGTAAATACGGCCGTAAAGCGCGACTGTCGTAAATACGGCCGTAAAGCGCGACTGTCGTAAATACGGCCGTAAAGCGCGACTGCCGTAAATACGGCCGTAAAGCGCGACTGCCGTAAATACGGCCGTAAAGCGCGACTGTCGTAAATACGGCCGTAAAGCGCGACTGTCGTAAATACGGCCGTAAAGCGCGACTGTCGTAAATACGGCCGTAAAGCGCGACTGCTCGTAAATACGGCCGTAAAGCGCGACTGCCGTAAATACGGCCGTTAAAGCGCGACTGCCGTAAATACGGCCGTAAAGCGCGACTGTCGTAAATACGGCCGTAAAGCGCGACTGCCGTAAATACGGCCGTAAAGCGCGACTGTCGTAAATACGGCCGTAAAGCGCGACTGCCCGTAAATACGGCCGTAAAGCGCGACTGTCGTAAATACGGCCGTAAAGCGCGACTGTCGTAAATACGGCCGTAAAGCGCGACTGCCGTAAATACGGCCGTAAAGCGCGACTGCCGTAAATCTAAGCGACTGAACGGCCGTAAAGCGCGACTGTCCGTAAATACGGCCGTAAAGCGCGACTGTCGTAAATACGGCCGTAAAGCGCGACTGTCGTAAATACGGCCGTAAAGCGCGACTGCCGTAAATACGGCCGTAAAGCGCGACTGCGTAAATACGGCCGTAAATCGCGACTGCCGTAAATACGGCCGTAAAGCGCGACTGCCGTAAATACGGCCGTAAAGCGCGACTGTCGTAAATACGGCCGTAAATAGCGACTGTCGTAAATACGGCCGTAAAGCGCGACTGTCGTAAATACGGCCGTAAAGCGCGACTGTCCGTAAATACGGCCGTAAAGCGCGACTGCCGTAAATACGGCCGTAAATCGCGACTGCCGTAAATACGGCCGTAAAGCGCGACTGTCGTAAATACGGCCGTAAATCGCGACTGTCGTAAATACGGCCGTAAAGCGCGACTGTCGTAAATACGGCCGTAAAGCGCGACTGCGTAAATACGGCCGTAAGCGCGACTGTCGTAAATACGGCCGTAAAGCGCGACTGCCGTAAATACGGCCGTAAAGCGCGACTGCCGTAAATACGGCCGTAAAGCGCGACTGCCGTAAATACGGCCGTAAAGCGCGACTGTCGTAAATACGGCCGTAAAGCGCGACTGCCGTAAATACGGCCGTAAAGCGCGACTGCCGTAAATACGGCCGTAAAGCGCGACTGCCGTAAAATACGGCCTGGTAAGCGCGACTGTCGTAAATACGGCCGTAAAGCGCGACTGCCGTAAATACGGCCTGGAAGCGCGACTGCCGTAAATACGGCCGTAAAGCGCGACTGCCGTAAATACGGCCGTAAAGCGCGACTGTCGTAAATACGGCCGTAAAGCGCGACTGCCGTAAATACGGCCGTAAAGCGCGACTGTCGTAAATACGGCCGTAAAGCGCGACTGTCGCAAATACGGCCGTAAAGCGCGACTGTCGTAAATACGGCCGTAAAGCGCGACTGCGTAAATACGGCCGTAAAGCGCGACTGCCGTAAATACGGCCGTAAAGCGCGACTGCCGTAAATACGGCCGTAAAGCGCGACTGTCGTAAATACGGCCGTAAATAGCGACTGTCGTAAATACGGCCGTAAAGCGCGACTGTCGTAAATACGGCCGTAAAGCGCGACTGCGTAAATACGGCCGTAAAGCGCGACTGCCGTAAATACGGCCGTAAATCGCGACTGCCGTAAATACGGCCGTAAAGCGCGACTGCCGTAAATACGGCCGTAAAGCGCGACTGTCGTAAATACGGCCGTAAATAGCGACTGTCGTAAATACGGCCGTAAAGCGCGACTGTCGTAAATACGGCCGTAAAGCGCGACTGCCGTAAATACGGCGTAAAGCGCGACTGCCGTAAATACGGCCGTAAATCGCGACTGCCGTAAATACGGCCGTAAAGCGCGACTGTCGTAAATACGGCCGTAAAGCGCGACTGTCGTAAATACGGCCGTAAATCGCGACTGTCGTAAATACGGCCGTAAAGCGCGACTGTCGTAAATACGGCCGTAAATCGCGACTGCCGTAAATACGGCCGTAAAGCGCGACTGCCGTAAATACGGCCGTAAAGCGCGACTGTCGTAAATACGGCCGTAAATAGCGACTGTCGTAAATACGGCCGTAAAGCGCGACTGTCGTAAATACGGCCGTAAAGCGCGACTGTCGTAAATACGGCCGTAAAGCGCGACTGTCGTAAATACGGCCGTAAAGCGCGACTGCCGTAAATACGGCCGTAAAGCGCGACTGCCGTAAATACGGCCGTAAAGCGCGACTGCCGTAAATACGGCCGTAAAGCGCGACTGTCGTAAATACGGCCGTAAAGCGCGACTGCCGTAAATACGGCCGTAAAGCGCGACTGCCGTAAATACGGCCGTAAAGCGCGACTGCCGTAAATACGGCCGTAAAGCGCGACTGCGTAAATACGGCCGTAAAGCGCGACTGCCGTAAATACGGCCGTAAAGCGCGACTGTCGTAAATACGGCCGTAAAGCGCGACTGCCGTAAATACGGCCGTAAAGCGCGACTGTCGTAAATACGGCCGTAAAGCGCGACTGCCGTAAATACGGCCGTAAAGCGCGACTGCCGTAAATACGGCCGTAAAGCGCGACTGCCGTAAATACGGCCGTAAATAGCGACTGTCGTAAATACGGCCGTAAATCGCGACTGTCGTAAATACGGCCGTAAAGCGCGACTGCCGTAAATACGGCCGTAAAGCGCGACTGCCGTAAATACGGCCGTAAAGCGCGACTGCCGTAAATACGGCCGTAAAGCGTGACTGCCGTAAATACGGCCGTAAATAGCGACTGTCGTAAATACGGCCGTAAAGCGCGACTGTCGTAAATACGGCCGTAAAGCGCGACTGTCGTAAATACGGCCGTAAAGCGCGACTGCCGTAAATACGGCCGTAAAGCGCGACTGCCGTAAATACGGCCGTAAAGCGCGACTGCCGTAAATACGGCCGTAAAGCGCGACTGCCGTAAATACGGCCGTAAAGCGCGACTGTCGTAAATACGGCCGTAAATCGCGACTGCCGTAAATACGGCCGTAAATCGCGACTGCCGTAAATACGGCCGTAAAGCGCGACTGCCGTAAATACGGCCGTAAAGCGCGACTGTCGTAAATACGGCCGTAAATCGCGACCTGCCGTAAATACGGCCGTAAATCGCGACTGTCGTAAATACGGCCGTAAAGCGCGACTGTCGTAAATACGGCCGTAAAGCGCGACTGTCGTAAATACGGCCGTAAATCGCGACTGCCGTAAATACGGCCGTAAAGCGCGACTGTCGTAAATACGGCCGTAAATAGCGACTGTCGTAAATACGGCCGTAAGCGCGACTGTCGTAAATACGGCCGTAAAGCGCGACTGTCGTAAATACGGCCGTAAATAGCGACTGTCGTAAATACGGCCGTAAAGCGCGACTGTCGTAAATACGGCCGTAAAGCGCGACTGCCGTAAATACGGCCGTAAAGCGCGACTGTCGTAAATACGGCCGTAAAGCGCGACTGCCGTAAATACGGCCGTAAAGCGCGACTGCCGTAAATACGGCCGTAAAGCGCGACTGCCGTAAATACGGCCGTAAAGCGCGACTGTCGTAAATACGGCCGTAAATCGCGACTGCCGTAAATACGGCCGTAAAGCGCGACTGCCGTAAATACGGCCGTAAAGCGCGACTGTCGTAAATACGGCCGTAAAGCGCGACTGTCGTAAATACGGCCGTTAAAACGCGACTGTCGTAAATACGGCCGTAAAGCGCGACTGCCGTAAATACGGCCGTAAAGCGCGACTGCCGTAAATACGGCCGTAAAGCGCGACTGTCGTAAATACGGCCGTAAAGCGCGACTGTCGTAAATACGGCCGTAAATAGCGACTGTCGTAAATACGGCCGTAAAGCGCGACTGTCGTAAATACGGCCGTAAAGCGCGACTGTCGTACATACGGCCGTAAAGCGCGACTGCCGTAAATACGGCCGTAAAGCGCGACTGTCGTAAATACGGCCGTAAAGCGCGACTGTCGTAAATACGGCCGTAAATCGCGACTGTCGTAAATACGGCCGTAAAGCGCGACTGCCGTAAATACGGCCGTAAGCGCGACTGCCGTAAATACGGCCGTAAAGCGCGACTGTCGTAAATACGGCCGTAAAGCGCGACTGTCGTAAATACGGCCGTAAATCGCGACTGTCGTAAATACGGCCGTAAAGCGCGACTGCCGTAAATACGGCCGTAAAGCGCGACTGCCGTAAATACGGCCGTAAAGCGCGACTGCCGTAAATACGGCCGTAAATCGCGACTGCCGTAAATACGGCCGTAAAGCGCGACTGTCGTAAATACGGCCGTAAAGCGCGACTGCCGTAAATACGGCCGTAAATCGCGACTGTCGTAAATACGGCCGTAAAGCGCGACTGTCGTAAATACGGCCGTAAAGCGCGACTGTCGTAAATACGGCCGTAAATCGCGACTGCCGTAAATACGGCCGTAAAGCGCGACTGTCGTAAATACGGCCGTAAAGCGCGACTGTCGCAAATACGGCCGTAAAGCGCGACTGTCGCAAATACGGCCGTAAAGCGCGACTGTCGTAAATACGGCCGTAAAGCGCGACTGCCGTAAATACGGCCGTAAAGCGCGACTGCCGTAAATACGGCCGTAAAGCGCGACTGTCGTAAATACGGCCGTAAAGCGCGACTGTCGTAAATACGGCCGTAAAGCGCGACTGTCGTAAATACGCCGTAAGCGCGACTGCCGTAAATACGGCCGTAAAGCGCGACTGCCGTAAATACGGCCGTAAAGCGCGACTGCCGTAAATACGGCCGTAAAGCGCGACTGCCGTAAATACGGCCGTAAAGCGCGACTGCCGTAAATACGGCCGTAAAGCGCGACTGCCGTAAATACGGCCTGGAAGCGCGACTGTCGTAAATACGGCCGTAAAGCGCGACTGCCGTAAATACGGCCGTAAAGCGCGACTGCCGTAAATACGGCCGTAAAGCGCGACTGCCGTAAATACGGCCGTAAAGCGCGACTGTCGTAAATACGGCCGTAAAGCGCGACTGCCGTAAATACGGCCGTAAAGCGCGACTGCCGTAAATACGGCCTGGAAGCGCGACTGTCGTAAATACGGCCGTAAAGCGCGACTGCCGTAAATACGGCCGTAAAGCGCGACTGCCGTAAATACGGCCGTAAAGCGCGGACTGTCGTAAATACGGCCGTAAAGCGCGACTGTCGTAAATACGGCCGTAAAGCGCGACTGTCGTAAATACGGCCGTAAAGCGCGACTGCCGTAAATACGGCCGTAAATCGCGACTGCCGTAAATACGGCCGTAAAGCGCGACTGCCGTAAATACGGCCGTAAAGCGCGACTGCCGTAAATACGGCCGTAAAGCGCGACTGTCGTAAATACGGCGTAAAGCGCGACTGTCGTAAATACGGCCGTAAATAGCGACTGTCGTAAATACGCCGTAAAGCGCGACTGTCGTAAATACGGCCGTAAAGCGCGACTGTCGTAAATACGGCCGTAAAGCGCGACTGTCGTAAATACGGCCGTAAAGCGCGACTGCCGTAAATACGGCCGTAAAGCGCGACTGCCGTAAATACGGCCGTAAAGCGCGACTGTCGTAAATACGGCCGTAAAGCGCGACTGCCGTAAATACGGCCGTAAAGCGCGACTGCCGTAAATACGGCCGTAAAGCGCGACTGCCGTAAATACGGCCGTAAAGCGCGACTGTCGTAAATACGGCCGTAAAGCGCGACTGCCGTAAATACGGCCGTAAAGCGCGACTGCCGTAAATACGGCCGTAAAGCGCGACTGCCGTAAATACGGCCGTAAAGCGCGACTGCCGTAAATACGGCCGTGAAGCGCGACTGTCGTAAATACGGCCGTAAAGCGCGACTGCCGTAAATACGGCCGTAAAGCGCGACTGCCGTAAATACGGCCGTAAAGCGCGACTGCCGTAAATACGGCCGTAAAGCGCGACTGTCGTAAATACGGCCGTAAAGCGCGACTGTCGTAAATACGGCCGTAAATCGCGACTGTCGTAAATACGGCCGTAAAGCGCGACTGTCGTAAATACGGCCGTAAAGCGCGACTGCCGTAAATACGGCCGTAAAGCGCGACTGCCGTAAATACGGCCGTAAAGCGCGACTGCCGTAAATACGGCCGTAAAGCGCGACTGCCGTAAATACGGCCGTAAATCGCGACTGCCGTAAATACGGCCGTAAAGCGCGACTGTCGTAAATACGGCCGTAAAGCGCGACTGTCGTAAATACGGCCGTAAATCGCGACTGTCGTAAATACGGCCGTAAAGCGCGACTGTCGTAAATACGGCCGTAAATCGCGACTGCCGTAAATACGGCCGTAAAGCGCGACTGTCGTAAATACGGCCGTAAAGCGCGACTGTCGCAAATACGGCCGTAAAGCGCGACTGTCGCAAATACGGCCGTAAAGCGCGACTGTCGTAAATACGGCCGTAAAGCGCGACTGCCGTAAATACGGCCGTAAAGCGCGACTGCCGTAAATACGGCCGTAAAGCGCGACTGTCGTAAATACGGCCGTAAAGCGCGACTGTCGTAAATACGGCCGTAAATAGCGACTGTCGTAAATACGGCCGTAAAGCGCGACTGTCGTAAATACGGCCGTAAAGCGCGACTGCCGTAAATACGGCCGTAAAGCGCGACTGCCGTAAATACGGCCGTAAAGCGCGACTGCCGTAAATACGGCCGTAAATCGCGACTGCCGTAAATACGGCCGTAAAGCGCGACTGTCGTAAATACGGCCGTAAAGCGCGACTGTCGTAAATACGGCCGTAAATCGCGACTGTCGTAAATACGGCCGTAAAGCGCGACTGTCGTAAATACGGCCGTAAAGCGCGACTGCCGTAAATACGGCCGTAAATCGCGACTGCCGTAAATACGGCCGTAAAGCGCGACTGCCGTAAATACGGCCGTAAAGCGCGACTGCCGTAAATACGGCCGTAAAGCGCGACTGTCGTAAATACGGCCGTAAAGCGCGACTGTCGTAAATACGGCCGTAAATAGCGACTGTCGTAAATACGGCCGTAAAGCGCGACTGTCGTAAATACGGCCGTAAAGCGCGACTGTCGTAAATACGGCCGTAAAGCGCGACTGCCGTAAATACGGCCGTAAAGCGCGACTGCCGTAAATACGGCCGTAAAGCGCGACTGCCGTAAATACGGCCGTAAAGCGCGACTGTCGTAAATACGGCCGTAAAGCGCGACTGCCGTAAATACGGCCGTAAAGCGCGACTGCCGTAAATACGGCCGTAAAGCGCGACTGCCGTAAATACGGCCGTAAAGCGCGACTGCCGTAAATACGGCCGTAAAGCGCGACTGTCGTAAATACGGCCGTAAAGCGCGACTGCCGTAAATACGGCCGTAAAGCGCGACTGCCGTAAATACGGCCGTAAAGCGCGACTGCCGTAAATACGGCCGTAAAGCGCGACTGCCGTAAATACGGCCGTAAATCGCGACTGCCGTAAATACGGCCGTAAAGCGCGACTGTCGTAAATACGGCCGTAAAGCGCGACTGCCGTAAATACGGCCGTAAAGCGCGACTGTCGTAAATACGGCCGTAAAGCGCGACTGCCGTAAATACGGCCGTAAATCGCGACTGCCGTAAATACGGCCGTAAAGCGCGACTGCCGTAAATACGGCCGTAAAGCGCGACTGTCGTAAATACGGCCGTAAATAGCGACTGTCGTAAATACGGCCGTAAAGCGCGACTGTCGTAAATACGGCCGTAAAGCGCGACTGTCGTAAATACGGCCGTAAAGCGCGACTGCCGTAAATACGGCCGTAAAGCGCGACTGCCGTAAATACGGCCGTAAAGCGCGACTGTCGTAAATACGGCCGTAAAGCGCGACTGCCGTAAATACGGCCGTAAAGCGCGACTGCCGTAAATACGGCCGTAAAGCGCGACTGCCGTAAATACGGCCGTAAAGCGCGACTGCCGTAAATACGGCCGTAAAGCGCGACTGTCGTAAATACGGCCGTAAAGCGCGACTGTCGCAAATACGGCCGTAAAGCGCGACTGTCGTAAATACGGCCGTAAAGCGCGACTGCCGTAAATACGGCCGTAAATCGCGACTGCCGTAAATACGGCCGTAATGCGCGACTGCCGTAAATACGGCCGTAAAGCGCGACTGTCGTAAATACGGCCGTAAATAGCGACTGTCGTAAATACGGCCGTAAAGCGCGACTGTCGTAAATACGGCCGTAAAGCGCGACTGCCGTAAATACGGCCATAAAGCGCGACTGCCGTAAATACGGCCGTAAAGCGCGACTGCCGTAAATACGGCCGTAAAGCGCGACTGCCGTAAATACGGCCGTAAAGCGCGACTGTCGTAAATACGGCCGTAAATAGCGACTGTCGTAAATACGGCCGTAAAGCGCGACTGTCGTAAATACGGCCGTAAAGCGCGACTGCCGTAAATACGGCCGTAAAGCGCGACTGCCGTAAATACGGCCGTAAAGCGCGACTGTCGTAAATACGGCCGTAAAGCGCGACTGCCGTAAATACGGCCGTAAAGCGCGACTGTCGTAAATACGGCCGTAAAGCGCGACTGCCGTAAATACGGCCGT
This sequence comes from Melospiza melodia melodia, assembly GCF_035770615.1. Classification (NCBI taxonomy): domain Eukaryota; kingdom Metazoa; phylum Chordata; class Aves; order Passeriformes; family Passerellidae; genus Melospiza; species Melospiza melodia. Next base: position 9,016 of record NW_026948686.1, read on the forward strand.
AAAGCGCGACTGTCGTAAATACGGCCGTAAAGCGCGACTGCCGTAAATACGGCCGTAAATAGCGACTGCCGTAAATACGGCCGTAAATCGCGACTGTCGTAAATACGGCCGTAAAGCGCGACTGTCGTAAATACGGCCGTAAAGCGCGACTGCCGTAAATACGGCCGTAAAGCGCGACTGCCGTAAATACGGCCGTAAAGCGCGACTGCCGTAAATACGGCCGTAAAGCGTGACTGCCGTAAATACGGCCGTAAATAGCGACTGTCGTAAATACGGCCGTAAAGCGCGACTGTCGTAAATACGGCCGTAAAGCGCGACTGCCGTTAATACGGCCGTAAAGCGCGACTGTCGTAAATACGGCCGTAAAGCGCGACTGTCGCAAATACGGCCGTAAAGCGCGACTGTCGTAAATACGGCCGTAAAGCGCGACTGTCGTAAATACGGCCGTAAAGCGCGACTGCCGTAAATACGGCCGTAAAGCGCGACTGTCGCAAATACGGCCGTAAAGCGCGACTGTCGTAAATACGGCCGTAAAGCGCGACTGCCGTAAATACGGCCGTAAAGCGCGACTGCCGTAAATACGGCCGTAAAGCGCGACTGTCGTAAATACGGCCGTAAAGCGCGACTGTCGTAAATACGGCCGTAAATAGCGACTGTCGTAAATACGGCCGTAAAGCGCGACTGCCGTAAATACGGCCGTAAAGCGCGACTGCCGTAAATACGGCCGTAAAGCGCGACTGCCGTAAATACGGCCGTAAATCGCGACTGCCGTAAATACGGCCGTAAAGCGCGACTGTCGTAAATACGGCCGTAAAGCGCGACTGTCGTAAATACGGCCGTAAATCGCGACTGTCGTAAATACGCCGTAAAGCGCGACTGTCGTAAATACGGCCGTAAAGCGCGACTGCCGTAAATACGGCCGTAAATCGCGACTGCCGTAAATACGGCCGTAAAGCGCGACTGCCGTAAATACGGCCGTAAAGCGCGACTGCCGTAAATACGGCCGTAAAGCGCGACTGTCGTAAATACGGCCGTAAAGCGCGACTGCCGTAAATACGGCCGTAAAGCGCGACTGTCGTAAATACGGCCGTAAAGCGCGACTGCCGTAAATACGGCCGTAAAGCGCGACTGCCGTAAATACGGCCGTAAAGCGCGACTGCCGTAAATACGGCCGTAAAGCGCGACTGCCGTAAATACGGCCGTAAAGCGCGACTGCCGTAAATACGGCCTGGAAGCGCGACTGTCGTAAATACGGCCGTAAAGCGCGACTGCCGTAAATACGGCCGTAAATCGCGACTGCCGTAAATACGGCCGTAAAGCGCGACTGTCGTAAATACGGCCGTAAAGCGCGACTGTCGTAAATACGGCCGTAAAGCGCGACTGTCGTAAATACGGCCGTAAAGCGCGACTGTCGTAAATACGGCCGTAAATCGCGACTGTCGTAAATACGGCCGTAAAGCGCGACTGCCGTAAATACGGCCGTAAAGCGCGACTGCCGTAAATACGGCCGTAAAGCGCGACTGCCGTAAATACGGCCGTAAAGCGCGACTGTCGTAAATACGGCCGTAAAGCGCGACTGCCGTAAATACGGCCGTAAAGCGCGACTGCCGTAAATACGGCCGTAAAGCGCGACTGCCGTAAATACGGCCGTAAATCGCGACTGCCGTAAATACGGCCGTAAAGCGCGACTGTCGTAAATACGGCCGTAAAGCGCGACTGCCGTAAATACGGCCGTAAAGCGCGACTGCCGTAAATACGGCCGTAAAGCGCGACTGTCGTAAATACGGCCGTAAAGCGCGACTGTCGTAAATACGGCCTTAAAGCGCGACTGCCGTAAATACGGCCGTAAAGCGCGACTGCCGTAAATACGGCCGTAAAGCGCGACTGCCGTAAATACGGCCGTAAAGCGCTACTGCCGTAAATACGGCCGTAAATCGCGACTGCCGTAAATACGGCCGTAAAGCGCGACTGTCGTAAATACGGCCGTAAAGCGCGACTGTCGTAAATACGGCCGTAAATCGCGACTGTCGTAAATACGGCCGTAAAGCGCGACTGTCGTAAATACGGCCGTAAAGCGCGACTGCCGTAAATACGGCCGTAAAGCGCGACTGTCGTAAATACGGCCGTAAATAGCGACTGTCGTAAATACGGCCGTAAATCGCGACTGTCGTAAATACGGCCGTAAAGCGCGACTGTCGTAAATACGGCCGTAAAGCGCGACTGCCGTAAATACGGCCGTAAAGCGCGACTGTCGTAAATACGGCCGTAAAGCGCGACTGTCGTAAATACGGCCGTAAAGCGCGACTGCCGTAAATACGGCCGTAAAGCGCGACTGCCGTAAATACGGCCGTAAAGCGCGACTGCCGTAAATACGGCCGTAAAGCGCGACTGCCGTAAATACGGCCGTAAATAGCGACTGTCGTAAATACGGCCGTAAAGCGCGACTGTCGTAAATACGGCCGTAAATAGCGACTGTCGTAAATACGGCCGTAAAGCGCGACTGCCGTAAATACGGCCGTAAAGCGCGACTGTCGTAAATACGGCCGTAAAGCGCGACTGTCGCAAATACGGCCGTAAAGCGCGACTGTCGTAAATACGGCCGTAAAGCGCGACTGTCGTAAATACGGCCGTAAAGCGCGACTGTCGCAAATACGGCCGTAAAGCGCGACTGTCGTAAATACGGCCGTAAAGCGCGACTGCCGTAAATACGGCCGTAAAGCGCGACTGCCGTAAATACGGCCGTAAAGCGCGACTGTCGTAAATACGGCCGTAAAGCGCGACTGTCGTAAATACGGCCGTAAATAGCGACTGTCGTAAATACGGCCGTAAAGCGCGACTGCCGTAAATACGGCCGTAAATCGCGACTGTCGTAAATACGGCCGTAAAGCGCGACTGCCGTAAATACGGCCGTAAAGCGCGACTGCCGTAAATACGGCCGTAAAGCGCGACTGCCGTAAATACGGCCGTAAAGCGCGACTGTCGTAAATACGGCCGTAAAGCGCGACTGTCGTAAATACGGCCGTAAATCGCGACTGTCGTAAATACGGCCGTAAAGCGCGACTGCCGTAAATACGGCCGTAAAGCGCGACTGCCGTAAATACGGCCGTAAAGCGCGACTGCCGTAAATACGGCCGTAAATCGCGACTGCCGTAAATACGGCCGTAAAGCGCGACTGCCGTAAATACGGCCGTAAAGCGCGACTGCCGTAAATACGGCCGTAAAGCGCGACTGTCGTAAATACGGCCGTAAATAGCGACTGTCGTAAATACGGCCGTAAAGCGCGACTGCCGTAAATACGGCCGTAAAGCGCGACTGTCGTAAATACGGCCGTAAAGCGCGACTGCCGTAAATACGGCCGTAAAGCGCGACTGCCGTAAATACGGCCGTAAAGCGCGACTGCCGTAAATACGGCCGTAAAGCGCGACTGCCGTAAATACGGCCGTAAAGCGCGACTGTCGTAAATACGGCCGTAAAGCGCGACTGTCGTAAATACGGCCGTAAATCGCGACTGTCGTAAATACGGCCGTAAAGCGCGACTGTCGTAAATACGGCCGTAAATCGCGACTGTCGTAAATACGGCCGTAAAGCGCGACTGTCGTAAATACGGCCGTAAAGCGCGACTGCCGTAAATACGGCCGTAAAGCGCGACTGTCGTAAATACGGCCGTAAAGCGCGACTGCCGTAAATACGGCCGTAAAGCGTGACTGCCGTAAATACGGCCGTAAATAGCGACTGTCGTAAATACGGCCGTAAAGCGCGACTGTCGTAAATACGGCCGTAAAGCGCGACTGTCGTAAATACGGCCGTAAAGCGCGACTGCCGTAAATACGGCCGTAAAGCGCGACTGTCGTAAATACGGCCGTAAAGCGCGACTGTCGCAAATACGGCCGTAAAGCGCGACTGTCGCAAATACGGCCGTAAAGCGCGACTGTCGTAAATACGGCCGTAAAGCGCGACTGCCGTAAATACGGCCGTAAAGCGCGACTGCCGTAAATACGGCCGTAAAGCGCGACTGTCGTAAATACGGCCGTAAAGCGCGACTGTCGTAAATACGGCCGTAAATAGCGACTGTCGTAAATACGGCCGTAAAGCGCGACTGTCGTAAATACGGCCGTAAAGCGCGACTGCCGTAAATACGGCCGTAAAGCGCGACTGCCGTAAATACGGCCGTAAAGCGCGACTGCTGTAAATACGGCCGTAAATCGCGACTGCCGTAAATACGGCCGTAAAGCGCGACTGTCGTAAATACGGCCGTAAAGCGCGACTGTCGTAAATACGGCCGTAAATCGCGACTGTCGTAAATACGGCCGTAAAGCGCGACTGTCGTAAATACGGCCGTAAAGCGCGACTGCCGTAAATACGGCCGTAAATCGCGACTGCCGTAAATACGGCCGTAAAGCGCGACTGCCGTAAATACGGCCGTAAAGCGCGACTGCCGTAAATACGGCCGTAAAGCGCGACTGTCGTAAATACGGCCGTAAATAGCGACTGTCGTAAATACGGCCGTAAAGCGCGACTGTCGTAAATACGGCCGTAAAGCGCGACTGTCGTAAATACGGCCGTAAAGCGCGACTGTCGTAAATACGGCCGTAAAGCGCGACTGTCGTAAATACGGCCGTAAAGCGCGACTGCCGTAAATACGGCCGTAAAGCGCGACTGCCGTAAATACGGCCGTAAAGCGCGACTGTCGTAAATACGGCCGTAAAGCGCGACTGCCGTAAATACGGCCGTAAAGCGCGACTGCCGTAAATACGGCCGTAAAGCGCGACTGCCGTAAATACGGCCGTAAAGCGCGACTGTCGTAAATACGGCCGTAAAGCGCGACTGCCGTAAATACGGCCGTAAAGCGCGACTGCCGTAAATACGGCCGTAAAGCGCGACTGCCGTAAATACGGCCGTAAAGCGCGACTGTCGTAAATACGGCCGTAAAGCGCGACTGCCGTAAATACGGCCGTAAAGCGCGACTGCCGTAAATACGGCCGTAAATCGCGACTGCCGTAAATACGGCCGTAAAGCGCGACTGTCGTAAATACGGCCGTAAATAGCGACTGTCGTAAATACGGCCGTAAAGCGCGACTGTCGTAAATACGGCCGTAAAGCGCGACTGTCGTAAATACGGCCGTAAACGCGACTGCCGTAAATACGGCCGTAAAGCGCGACTGCCGTAAATACGGCCGTAAAGCGCGACTGCCGTAAATACGGCCGTAAAGCGCGACTGTCGTAAATACGGCCGTAAAGCGCGACTGCCGTAAATACGGCCGTAAAGCGCGACTGTCGTAAATACGGCCGTAAATAGCGACTGTCGTAAATACGGCCGTAAAGCGCGACTGTCGTAAATACGGCCGTAAAGCGCGACTGTCGTACATACGGCCGTAAAGCGCGACTGCCGTAAATACGGCCGTAAAGCGCGACTGTCGTAAATAGGGCCGTAAAGCGCGACTGTCGTAAATACGGCCGTAAAGCGCGACTGTCGTAAATACGGCCGTAAAGCGCGACTGTCGTAAATACGGCCGTAAAGCGCGACTGTCGTAAATACGGCCGTAAAGCGCGACTGTCGTAAATACGGCCTGGAAGCGCGACTGCCGTAAATACGGCCGTAAAGCGCGACTGCCGTAAATACGGCCGTAAAGCGCGACTGCCGTAAATACGGCCGTAAAGCGCGACTGTCGTAAATACGGCCGTAAATCGCGACTGCCGTAAATACGGCCGTAAAGCGCGACTGTCGTAAATACGGCCGTAAATCGCGACTGTCGTAAATACGGCCGTAAAGCGCGACTGCCGTAAATACGGCCGTAAAGCGCGACTGCCGTAAATACGGCCGTAAAGCGCGACTGCCGTAAATACGGCCGTAAAGCGCGACTGTCGTAAATACGGCCGTAAAGCGCGACTGTCGTAAATACGGCCGTAAATCGCGACTGTCGTAAATACGGCCGTAAAGCGCGACTGTCGTAAATACGGCCGTAAAGCGCGACTGTCGTAAATACGGCCGTAAATCGCGACTGCCGTAAATACGGCCGTAAAGCGCGACTGTCGTAAATACGGCCGTAAAGCGCGACTGTCGCAAATACGGCCGTAAAGCGCGACTGTCGCAAATACGGCCGTAAAGCGCGACTGTCGTAAATACGGCCGTAAAGCGCGACTGCCGTAAATACGGCCGTAAAGCGCGACTGCCGTAAATACGGCCGTAAAGCGCGACTGTCGTAAATACGGCCGTAAAGCGCGACTGTCGTAAATACGGCCGTAAATAGCGACTGTCGTAAATACGGCCGTAAAGCGCGACTGTCATAAATACGGCCGTAAAGCGCGACTGCCGTAAATACGGCCGTAAAGCGCGACTGCCGTAAATACGGCCGTAAATCGCGACTGCCGTAAATACGGCCGTAAAGCGCGACTGTCGTAAATACGGCCGTAAATCGCGACTGTCGTAAATACGGCCGTAAAGCGCGACTGTCGTAAATACGGCCGTAAAGCGCGACTGCCGTAAATACGGCCGTAAAGCGCGACTGCCGTAAATACGGCCGTAAAGCGCGACTGCCGTAAATACGGCCGTAAAGCGCGACTGCCGTAAATACGGCCGTAAAGCGCGACTGTCGTAAATACGGCCGTAAAGCGCGACTGTCGTAAATACGGCCGTAAAGCGCGACTGTCGTAAATACGGCCGTAAAGCGCGACTGTCGTAAATACGGCCGTAAAGCGCGACTGCCGTAAATACGGCCGTAAAGCGCGACTGCCGTAAATACGGCCGTAAAGCGCGACTGCCGTAAATACGGCCGTAAAGCGCGACTGTCGTAAATACGGCCGTAAAGCGCGACTGCCGTAAATACGGCCGTAAAGCGCGACTGCCGTAAATACGGCCGTAAAGCGCGACTGCCGTAAATACGGCCGTAAAGCGCGACTGTCGTAAATACGGCCGTAAAGCGCGACTGCCGTAAATACGGCCGTAAAGCGCGACTGCCGTAAATACGGCCGTAAAGCGCGACTGCCGTAAATACGGCCGTAAAGCGCGACTGTCGTAAATACGGCCGTAAAGCGCGACTGCCGTAAATACGGCCGTAAAGCGCGACTGCCGTAAATACGGCCGTAAAGCGCGACTGCCGTAAATACGGCCTGGAAGCGCGACTGTCGTAAATACGGCCGTAAAGCGCGACTGCCGTAAATACGGCCGTAAAGCGCGACTGCCGTAAATACGGCCGTAAAGCGCGACTGTCGTAAATACGGCCGTAAATAGCGACTGTCGTAAATACGGCCGTAAAGCGCGACTGTCGTAAATACGGCCGTAAAGCGCGACTGTCGTACATACGGCCGTAAAGCGCGACTGCCGTAAATACGGCCGTAAAGCGCGACTGTCGTAAATAGGGCCGTAAAGCGCGACTGCCGTAAATACGGCCGTAAAGCGCGACTGTCGTAAATACGGCCGTAAAGCGCGACTGTCGTAAATACGGCCGTAAAGCGCGACTGTCGTAAATACGGCCGTAAAGCGCGACTGTCGTAAATACGGCCTGGAAGCGCGACTGCCGTAAATACGGCCGTAAAGCGCGACTGCCGTAAATACGGCCGTAAAGCGCGACTGCCGTAAATACGGCCGTAAAGCGCGACTGTCGTAAATACGGCCGTAAATCGCGACTGCCGTAAATACGGCCGTAAAGCGCGACTGTCGTAAATACGGCCGTAAATCGCGACTGTCGTAAATACGGCCGTAAAGCGCGACTGCCGTAAATACGGCCGTAAAGCGCGACTGCCGTAAATACGGCCGTAAAGCGCGACTGCCGTAAATACGGCCGTAAAGCGCGACTGTCGTAAATACGGCCGTAAAGCGCGACTGTCGTAAATACGGCCGTAAATCGCGACTGTCGTAAATACGGCCGTAAAGCGCGACTGTCGTAAATACGGCCGTAAAGCGCGACTGTCGTAAATACGGCCGTAAATCGCGACTGCCGTAAATACGGCCGTAAAGCGCGACTGTCGTAAATACGGCCGTAAAGCGCGACTGTCGCAAATACGGCCGTAAAGCGCGACTGTCGCAAATACGGCCGTAAAGCGCGACTGTCGTAAATACGGCCGTAAAGCGCGACTGCCGTAAATACGGCCGTAAAGCGCGACTGCCGTAAATACGGCCGTAAAGCGCGACTGTCGTAAATACGGCCGTAAAGCGCGACTGTCGTAAATACGGCCGTAAATAGCGACTGTCGTAAATACGGCCGTAAAGCGCGACTGTCATAAATACGGCCGTAAAGCGCGACTGCCGTAAATACGGCCGTAAAGCGCGACTGCCGTAAATACGGCCGTAAATCGCGACTGCCGTAAATACGGCCGTAAAGCGCGACTGTCGTAAATACGGCCGTAAATCGCGACTGTCGTAAATACGGCGTAAAGCGCGACTGTCGTAAATACGGCCGTAAGCGCGACTGCCGTAAATACGGCCGTAAAGCGCGACTGCCGTAAATACGGCCGTAAAGCGCGACTGCCGTAAATACGGCCGTAAAGCGCGACTGCCGTAAATACGGCCGTAAAGCGCGACTGTCGTAAATACGGCCGTAAAGCGCGACTGTCGTAAATACGGCCGTAAAGCGCGACTGTCGTAAATACGGCCGTAAAGCGCGACTGTCGTAAATACGGCCGTAAAGCGCGACTGCCGTAAATACGGCCGTAAAGCGCGACTGCCGTAAATACGGCCGTAAAGCGCGACTGCCGTAAATACGGCCGTAAAGCGCGACTGTCGTAAATACGGCCGTAAAGCGCGACTGCCGTAAATACGGCCGTAAAGCGCGACTGCCGTAAATACGGCCGTAAAGCGCGACTGCCGTAAATACGGCCGTAAAGCGCGACTGTCGTAAATACGGCCGTAAAGCGCGACTGCCGTAAATACGGCCGTAAAGCGCGACTGCCGTAAATACGGCCGTAAAGCGCGACTGCCGTAAATACGGCCGTAAAGCGCGACTGTCGTAAATACGGCCGTAAAGCGCGACTGCCGTAAATACGGCCGTAAAGCGCGACTGCCGTAAATACGGCCGTAAAGCGCGACTGCCGTAAATACGGCCGTAAAGCGCGACTGTCGTAAATACGGCCGTAAAGCGCGACTGCCGTAAATACGGCCGTAAAGCGCGACTGCCGTAAATACGGCCGTAAAGCGCGACTGCCGTAAATACGGCCTGGAAGCGCGACTGTCGTAAATACGGCCGTAAAGCGCGACTGCCGTAAATACGGCCGTAAAGCGCGACTGTCGTAAATACGGCCGTAAAGCGCGACTGCCGTAAATACGGCCGTAAAGCGCGACTGCCGTAAATACGGCCGTAAAGCGCGACTGCCGTAAATACGGCCGTAAAGCGCGACTGCCGTAAATACGGCCGTAAAGCGCGACTGCCGTAAATACGGCCGTTAATCGCGACTGCCGTAAATACGGCCGTAAAGCGCGACTGTCGTAAATACGGCCGTAAAGCGCGACTGTCGTAAATACGGCCGTAAATCGCGACTGTCGTAAATACGGCCGTAAAGCGCGACTGTCGTAATACGGCCGTAAAGCGCGACTGTCGTAATTACGGCCGTAAATCGCGACTGCCGTAAATACGGCCGTAAAGCGCGACTGTCGCAAATACGGCCGTAAAGCGCGACTGTCGCAAATACGGCCGTAAAGCGCGACTGTCGCAAATACGGCCGTAAAGCGCGACTGTCGTAAATACGGCCGTAAAGCGCGACTGCCGTAAATACGGCCGTAAAGCGCGACTGCCGTAAATACGGCCGTAAAGCGCGACTGTCGTAAATACGGCCGTAAAGCGCGACTGTCGTAAATACGGCCGTAAATAGCGACTGTCGTAAATACGGCCGTAAAGCGCGACTGTCGTAAATACGGCCGTAAAGCGCGACTGCCGTAAATACGGCCGTAAAGCGCGACTGCCGTAAATACGGCCGTAAAGCGCGACTGCCGTAAATACGGCCGTAAAGCGCGACTGCCGTAAATACGGCCGTAAAGCGCGACTGTCGTAAATACGGCCGTAAAGCGCGACTGTCGTAAATACGGCCGTAAATCGCGACTGCCGTAAATACGGCCGTAAAGCGCGACTGCCGTAAATACGGCCGTAAAGCGCGACTGCCGTAAATACGGCCGTAAAGCGCGACTGCCGTAAATACGGCCGTAAAGCGCGACTGCCGTAAATACGGCCGTAAAGCGCGACTGTCGTAAATACGGCCGTAAAGCGCGACTGTCGTAAATACGGCCGTAAAGCGCGACTGTCGTAAATACGGCCGTAAAGCGCGACTGCCGTAAATACGGCCGTAAAGCGCGACTGTCGTAAATACGGCCGTAAAGCGCGACTGCCGTAAATACGGCCGTAAAGCGCGACTGCCGTAAATACGGCCGTAAAGCGCGACTGCCGTAAATACGGCCGTAAAGCGCGACTGTCGTAAATACGGCCGTAAAGCGCGACTGCCGTAAATACGGCCGTAAAGCGCGACTGTCGTAAACGGCCGTAAGCGCGACTGCCGTAAATACGGCCGTAAAGCGCGACTGCCGTAAATACGGCCGTAAAGCGCGACTGCCGTAAATACGGCCGTAAAGCGCGACTGTCGTAAATACGGCCGTAAAGCGCGACTGTCGTAAATACGGCCGTAAAGCGCGACTGCCGTAAATACGGCCGTAAAGCGCGACTGCCGTAAATACGGCCGTAAAGCGCGACTGCCGTAAATACGGCCGTAAAGCGCGACTGTCGTAAATACGGCCGTAAAGCGCGACTGTCGTAAATACGGCCGTAAAGCGCGACTGTCCGTAAATACGGCCGTAAAGCGCGACTGTCGTAAATACGGCCGTAAAGCGCGACTGCCGTAAATACGGCCGTAAAGCGCGACTGCCGTAAATACGGCCGTAAAGCGCGACTGTCGTAAATACGGCCGTAAAGCGCGACTGCCGTAAATACGGCCGTAAAGCGCGACTGCCGTAAATACGGCCGTAAAGCGCGACTGTCGTAAATACGGCCGTAAAGCGCGACTGCCGTAAATACGGCCGTAAATCGCGACTGCCGTAAATACGGCCGTAAAGCGCGACTGCCGTAAATACGGCCGTAAAGCGCGACTGTCGTAAATACGGCCGTAAAGCGCGACTGTCGTAAATACGGCCGTAAATCGCGATTCGTAAATACGGCCGTAAAGCGCGACTGTCGTAAATACGGCCGTAAAGCGCGACTGTCGTAAATACGGCCGTAAAGCGCGACTGCCGTAAATACGGCCGTAAAGCGCGACTGCCGTAAATACGGCCGTAAAGCGCGACTGCCGTAAATACGGCCGTAAAGCGCGACTGTCGTAAATACGGCCGTAAAGCGCGACTGCCGTAAATACGGCCGTAAAGCGCGACTGCCGTAAATACGGCCGTAAAGCGCGACTGCCGTAAATACGGCCGTAAAGCGCGACTGTCGTAAATACGGCCGTAAAGCGCGACTGCCGTAAATACGGCCGTAAAGCGCGACTGCGTAAATACGGCCGTAAAGCGCGACTGTCGTAAATACGGCGTAAAGCGCGACTGTCGTAAATACGGCCGTAAAGCGCGACTGGTAACGCCGAAGCGACTGTAAATACGGCCGTAAAGCGCGACTGCCGTAAATACGGCCGTAAAGCGCGACTGCCGTAAATACGGCCGTATAAAGCGCGACTGTCGTAAATACGGCCGTAAATCGCGACTGTCGTAAATACGGCCGTAAAGCGCGACTGTCGTAAATACGGCCGTAAAGCGCGACTGCCGTAAATACGGCCGTAAAGCGCGACTGCCGTAAATACGGCCGTAAAGCGCGACTGCCGTAAATACGGCCGTAAAGCGCGACTGTCGTAAATACGGCCGTAAATAGCGACTGTCGTAAATACGGCCGTAAAGCGCGACTGTCGTAAATACGGCCGTAAAGCGCGACTGTCGTAAATACGGCCGTAAAGCGCGACTGCCGTAAATACGGCCGTAAAGCGCGACTGCCGTAAATACGGCCGTAAAGCGCGACTGCCGTAAATACGGCCGTAAAGCGCGACTGTCGTAAATACGGCCGTAAAGCGCGACTGCCGTAAATACGGCCGTAAAGCGCGACTGCCGTAAATACGGCCGTAAAGCGCGACTGCCGTAAATACGGCCGTAAGCGCGACTGCCGTAAATACGGCCGTAAAGCGCGACTGCAGTAAATACGGCCGTAAAGCGCGACTGCCGTAAATACGGCCGTAAAGCGCGACTGTCGTAAATACGGCCGTAAAGCGCGACTGTCGTAAATACGGCCGTAAGCGCGACTGTCGTAAATACGGCCGTAAAGCGCGACTGCCGTAAATACGGCCGTAAAGCGCGACTGCCGTAAATACGGCCGTAAAGCGCGACTGCCGTAAATACGGCCGTAAAGCGCGACTGTCGTAAATACGGCCGTAAAGCGCGACTGTCGTAAATACGGCCGTAAAGCGCGACTGCCGTAAATACGGCCGTAAAGCGCGACTGCCGTAAATACGGCCGTTTAAAGCGCGACTGTCGTAAATACGGCCGTAAAGCGCGACTGTCGTAAATACGGCCGTAAAGCGCGACTGCCGTAAATACGGCCGTAAAGCGCGACTGCCGTAAATACGGCCGTAAAGCGCGACTGCCGTAAATACGGCCGTAAAGCGCGACTGCCGTAAATACGGCCGTAAAGCGCGACTGTCGTAAATACGGCCGTAAAGCGCGACTGCCGTAAATACGGCCGTAAAGCGCGACTGTCGTAAATACGGCCGTAAAGCGCGACTGCCGTAAATACGGCCGTAAAGCGCGACTGCCGTAAATACGGCCGTAAAGCGCGACTGCCGTAAATACGGCCGTAAAGCGCGACTGTCGTAAATACGGCCGTAAAGCGCGACTGTCGTAAATACGGCCGTAAGCGCGACTGCCGTAAATACGGCCGTAAAGCGCGACTGCCGTAAATACGGCCGTAAGCGCGACTGTCGTAAATACGGCCGTAAAGCGCGACTGCCGTAAATACGGCCGTAAAGCGCGACTGCCGTAAATACGGCCGTAAAGCGCGACTGCCGTAAATACGGCCGTAAAGCGCGACTGTCGTAAATACGGCCGTAAATCGCGACTGTCGTAAATACGGCCGTAAAGCGCGACTGTCGTAAATACGGCCGTAAAGCGCGACTGCCGTAAATACGGCCGTAAAGCGCGACTGCCGTAAATACGGCCGTAAAGCGCGACTGCCGTAAATACGGCCGTAAAGCGCGACTGCCGTAAATACGGCCGTAAGCGCGACTGCCGTAAATACGGCCGTAAGCGCGACTGTCGTAAATACGGCCGTAAAGCGCGACTGTCGTAAATACGGCCGTAAAGCGCGACTGTCGTAAATACGGCCGTAAAGCGCGACTGTCGTAAATACGGCCGTAAAGCGCGACTGTCGTAAATACGGCCGTAAAGCGCGACTGCCGTAAATACGGCCGTAAATCGCGACTGCCGTAAATAGGCCGTAAAGCGCGACTGTCGTAAATACGGCCGTAAAGCGCGACTGTCGTAAATACGGCCGTAAATAGCGACTGTCGTAAATACGGCCGTAAAGCGCGACTGTCGTAAATACGGCCGTAAAGCGCGACTGTCCGTAAATACGGCCGTAAAGCGCGACTGCCGTAAATACGGCCGTAAAGCGCGACTGCCGTAAATACGGCCGTAAAGCGCGACTGTCGTAAATACGGCCGTAAAGCGACTGTCGTAACGGCCGTAAAGCGCGACTGTCGTAAATACGGCCGTAAAGCGCGACTGTCGTAAATACGGCCGTAAAGCGCGACTGCCGTAAATACGGCCGTAAAGCGCGACTGCCGTAAATACGGCCGTAAAGCGCGACTGCCGTAAATACGGCCGTAAAGCGCGACTGTCGTAAATACGGCCGTAAAGCGCGACTGTCGTAAATACGGCCGTAAAGCGCGACTGCCGTAAATACGGCCGTAAAGCGCGACTGTCGTAAATACGGCCGTAAGCGCGACTGCCGTAAATACGGCCGTAAAGCGCGACTGCCGTAAATACGGCCGTAAAGCGCGACTGCCGTAAATACGGCCGTAAAGCGCGACTGTCGTAAATACGGCCGTAAAGCGCGACTGTCGTAAATACGGCCGTAAAGCGCGACTGTCGTAAATACGGCCGTAAATCGCGACTGTCGTAAATACGGCCGTAAAGCGCGACTGTCGTAAATACGGCCGTAAAGCGCGACTGCCGTAAATACGGCCGTAAAGCGCGACTGCCGTAAATACGGCCGTAAAGCGCGACTGCCGTAAATACGGCCGTAAAGCGCGACTGTCGTAAATACGGCCGTAAAGCGCGACTGCCGTAAATACGGCCGTAAAGCGCGACTGTCGTAAATACGGCCGTAAAGCGCGACTGCCGTAAATACGGCCGTAAAGCGCGACTGCCGTAATACGGCCGTAAAGCGCGACTGCCGTAAATACGGCCGTAAAGCGCGACTGTCGTAAATACGGCCGTAAATCGCGACTGTCGTAAATACGGCCGTAAAGCGCGACTGCCGTAAATACGGCCGTAAAGCGCGACTGCCGTAAATACGGCCGTAAAGCGCGACTGCCGTAAATACGGCCGTAAATCGCGACTGCCGTAAATACGGCCGTAAAGCGCGACTGTCGTAAATACGGCCGTAAAGCGCGACTGTCGTAAATACGGCCGTAAAGCGCGACTGTCGTAAATACGGCCGTAAAGCGCAACTGCCGTAAATACGGCCGTAAATCGCGACTGCCGTAAATACGGCCGTAAAGCGCGACTGTCGTAAATACGGCCGTAAAGCGCGACTGTCGTAAATACGGCCGTAAAGCGCGACTGCCGTAAATACGGCCGTAAAGCGCGACAGTCGTAAATACGGCCGTAAAGCGCGACTGCCGTAAATACGGCCGTAAATCGCGACTGCCGTAAATACGGCCGTAAAGCGCGACTGTCGTAAATACGGCCGTAAAGCGCGACTGCCGTAAATACGGCCGTAAAGCGCGACTGCCGTAAATACGGCCGTAAAGCGCGACTGCCGTAAATACGGCCGTAAAGCGCGACTGTCGTAAATACGGCCGTAAATCGCGACTGTCGTAAATACGGCCGTAAAGCGCGACTGCCGTAAATACGGCCGTAAAGCGCGACTGTCGTAAATACGGCCGTAAAGCGCGACTGCCGTAAATACGGCCGTAAAGCGCGACTGCCGTAAATACGGCCGTAAAGCGCGACTGTCGTAAATACGGCCGTAAAGCGCGACTGTCGTAAATACGGCCGTAAAGCGCGACTGCCGTAAATACGGCCGTAAAGCGCGACTGCCGTAAATACGGCCGTAAAGCGCGACTGCCGTAAATACGGCCGTAAAGCGCGACTGCCGTAAATACGGCCGTAAAGCGCGACTGTCGTAAATACGGCCGTAAAGCGCGACTGTCGTAAATACGGCCGTAAAGCGCGACAGTCGTAAATACGGCCGTAAAGCGCGACTGCCGTAAATACGGCCGTAAAGCGCGACTGCCGTAAATACGGCCGTAAAGCGCGACTGCCGTAAATACGGCCGTAAAGCGCGACTGTCGTAAATACGGCCGTAAGCGCGACTGCCGTAAATACGGCCGTAAAGCGCGACTGCCGTAAATACGGCCGTAAAGCGCGACTGCCGTAAATACGGCCGTAAAGCGCGACTGTCGTAAATACGGCCGTAAAGCGCGACTGCCGTAAATACGGCCGTAAAGCGCGACTGCCGTAAATACGGCCGTAAAGCGCGACTGCCGTAAATACGGCCGTAAAGCGCGAGTGTCGTAAATACGGCCGTAAATAGCGACTGTCGTAAATACGGCCGTAAAGCGCGACTGTCGTAAATACGGCCGTAAAGCACGACTGCCGTAAATACGGCCGTAAAGCGCGACTGTCGTAAATACGGCCGTAAAGCGCGACTGCCGTAAATACGGCCGTAAAGCGCGACTGTCGTAAATACGGCCGTAAAGCGCGACTGCCGTAAATACGGCCGTAAATCGCGACTGTCGTAAATACGGCCGTAAAGCGCGACTGCCGTAAATACGGCCGTAAAGCGCGACTGCCGTAAATACGGCCGTAAAGCGCGACTGTCGTAAATACGGCCGTAAAGCGCGACTGCCGTAAATACGGCCGTAAAGCGCGACTGTCGTAAATACGGCCGTAAAGCGCGACTGCCGTAAATACGGCCGTAAAGCGCGACTGTCGTAAATACGGCCGTAAAGCGCGACTGCCGTAAATACGGCCGTAAAGCGCGACTGCCGTAAATACGGCCGTAAAGCGCGACTGCCGTAAATACGGCCGTAAAGCGCGACTGCCGTAAATACGGCCGTAAAGCGCGACTGCCGTAAATACGGCCGTAAAGCGCGACTGCCGTAAATACGGCCTAAAGCGCGACTGCCGTAAATACGGCCGTAAAGCGCGACTGTCGTAAATACGGCCGTAAAGCGCGACTGCCGTAAATACGGCCGTAAATCGCGACTGCCGTAAATACGGCCGTAAAGCGCGACTGCCGTAAATACGGCCGTAAAGCGCGACTGTCGTAAATACGGCCGTAAAGCGCGACTGCCTTAAATACGGCCGTAAAGCGCGACTGCCGTAAATACGGCCGTAAAGCGCGACTGCCGTAAATACGGCCGTAAAGCGCGACTGCCGTAAATACGGCCGTAAAGGGCGACTGCCGTAAATATGGCCGTAAAGCGCGACTGTCGTAAATACGGC
Source organism: Melospiza melodia melodia (assembly GCF_035770615.1). NCBI lineage: Eukaryota > Metazoa > Chordata > Aves > Passeriformes > Passerellidae > Melospiza > Melospiza melodia. Next base: position 25,694 of record NW_026948686.1, read on the forward strand.
CGTAAAGCGCGACTGCCGTAAATACGGCCGTAAAGCGCGACTGTCGTAAATACGGCCGTAAATCGCGACTGTCGTAAATACGGCCGTAAAGCGCGACTGTCGTAAATACGGCCGTAAAGCGCGACTGCCGTAAATACGGCCGTAAATCGCGACTGTCGTAAATACGGCCGTAAAGCGCGACTGCCGTAAATACGGCCGTAAAGCGCGACTGCCGTAAATACGGCCGTAAAGCGCGACTGTCGTAAATACGGCCGTAAAGCGCGACTGCCGTAAATACGGCCGTAAAGCGCGACTGTCGTAAATACGGCCGTAAAGCGCGACTGCCGTAAATACGGCCGTAAAGCGCGACTGTCGTAAATACGGCCGTAAAGCGCGACTGTCGTAAAAGGTGCCGTAAAGCGCGACTGTCGTAAATACGGCCGTAAAGAGCGACTGTCGTAAATACGGCCGTAAAGCGCGACTGCCGTAAATACGGCCGTAAAGCGCGACTGTCGTAAATACGGCCGTAAAGCGCGACTGCCGTAAATACGGCCGTAAAGCGCGACTGCCGTAAATACGGCCGTAAAGCGCGACTGTCGTAAATACGGCCGTAAAGCGCGACTGTCGTAAATACGGCCGTAAAGCGCGACTGTCGTAAATACGGCCGTAAAGCGCGACTGCCGTAAATACGGCCGTAAATCGCGACTGTCGTAAATACGGCCGTAAAGCGCGACTGCCGTAAATACGGCCGTAAAGCGCGACTGTCGTATATACGGCCGTAAAGCGCGACTGTCGTAAATACGGACGTAAAGCGCGACTGTCGTAAATACGGCCGTAAAGCGCGACTGCCGTAAATACGGCCGTAAATCGCGACTGTCGTAAATACGGCCGTAAAGCGCGACTGCCGTAAATACGGCCGTAAAGCGCGACTGTCGTAAATACGGCCGTAAAGCGCGACTGCCGTAAATACGGCCGTAAAGCGCGACTGCCGTAAATACGGCCGTAAAGCGCGACTGCCGTAAATACGGCCGTAAAGCGCGACTGCCGTAAATACGGCCGTAAAGCGCGACTGCCGTAAATACGGCCGTAAATCGCGACTGCCGTAAATACGGCCGTAAAGCGCGACTGTCGTAAATACGGCCGTAAAGCGCGACTGTCGTAAATACGGCCGTAAAGCGCGACTGCCGTAAATACGGCCGTAAATCGCGACTGTCGTAAATACGGCCGTAAAGCGCGACTGCCGTAAATACGGCCGTAAAGCGCGACTGCCGTAAATACGGCCGTAAAGCGCGACTGTCGTAAATACGGCCGTAAAGCGCGACTGTCGTAAATACGGCCGTAAATCGCGACTGTCGTAAATACGGCCGTAAAGCGCGACTGTCGTAAATACGGCCGTAAAGCGCGACTGCCGTAAATACGGCCGAAAATCGCGACTGTCGTAAATACGGCCGTAAAGCGCGACTGCCGTAAATACGGCCGTAAAGCGCGACTGCCGTAAATACGGCCGTAAAGCGCGACTGCCGTAAATACGGCCGTAAAGCGCGACTGCCGTAAATACGGCCGTAAATCGCGACTGCCGTAAATACGGCCGTAAAGCGCGACTGCCGTAAATACGGCCGTAAAGCGCGACTGCCGTAAATACGGCCGTAAAGCGCGACTGTCGTAAATACGGCCGTAAAGCGCGACTGTCGTAAATACGGCCGTAAAGCGCGACTGCCGTAAATACGGCCGTAAAGCGCGACTGTCGTAAATACGGCCGTAAAGCGCGACTGCCGTAAATACGGCCGTAAAGCGCGACTGCCGTAAATACGGCCGTAAAGGGCGACTGCCGTAAATACGGCCGTGAAGCGCGACTGCCGTAAATACGGCCGTAAAGCGCGACTGCCGTAAATACGGCCGTAAAGCGCGACTGCCGTAAATACGGCCGTAAAGCGCGACTGCCTTAAATACGGCCGTAAAGCGCGACTGCCGTAAATACGGCCGTAAAGCGCGACTGCCGTAAATACGGCCGTAAAGCGCGACTGCCGTAAATACGGCCGTAAAGGGCGACTGCCGTAAATACGGCCGTAAAGCGCGACTGCCGTAAATACGGCCGTAAAGCGCGACTGTCGTAAATACGGCCGTAAAGCGCGACTGCCGTAAATACGGCCGTAAAGCGCGACTGCCGTAAATACGGCCGTAAATCGCGACTGTCGTAAATACGGCCGTAAAGCGCGACTGCCGTAAATACGGCCGTAAAGCGCGACTGCCGTAAATACGGCCGTAAAGCGCGACTCCTGTAAATACGGCCGTAAAGCGCGACTGTCGTAAATACGGCCGTAAAGCGCGACTGCCGTAAATACGGCCGTAAAGCGCGACTGCCGTAAATACGGCCGTAAAGCGCGACTGCCGTAAATACGGCCGTAAAGCGCGACTGTCGTAAATACGGCCGTAAAGCGCGACTGCCGTAAATACGGCCGTAAAGCGCGACTGCCGTAAATACGGCCGTAAAGCGCGACTGCCGTAAATACGGCCGTAAAGCGCGACTGCCGTAAATACGGCCGTAAAGCGCGACTGCCGTAAATACGGCCGTAAAGCGCGACTGCCGTAAATACGGCCGTAAAGCGCGACTGCCGTAAATACGGCCGTAAAGCGCGACTGTCGTAAATACGGCCGTAAAGCGCGACTGCCGTAAATACGGCCGTAAAGCGCGACTGCCGTAAATACGGCCGTAAAGGGCGACTGCCGTAAATACGGCCGTAAAGCGCGACTGCCGTAAATACGGCCGTAAAGCGCGACTGCCTTAAATACGGCCGTAAAGCGCGACTGCCGTAAATACGGCCGTAAAGCGCGACTGCCGTAAATACGGCCGTAAAGCGCGACTGCCGTAAATACGGCCGTAAATCGCGACTGCCGTAAATACGGCCGTAAATCGCGACTGTCGTAAATACGGCCGTAAAGCGCGAGTGTCGTAAATACGGCCGTAAATAGCGACTGTCGTAAATACGGCCGTAAAGCGCGACTGTCGTAAATACGGCCGTAAAGCGCGACTGCCGTAAATACGGCCGTAAAGCGCGACTGCCGTAAATACGGCCGTAAAGCGCGACTGTCGTAAATACGGCCGTAAAGCGCGACTGCCGTAAATACGGCCGTAAAGCGCGACTGTCGTAAATACGGCCGTAAAGCGCGACTGCCGTAAATACGGCCGTAAAGCGCGACTGTCGTAAATACGGCCGTAAAGCGCGACTGTCGTAAATACGGCCGTAAAGCGCGACTGCCGTAAATACGGCCGTAAAGCGCGACTGTCGTAAATACGGCCGTAAAGCGCGACTGCCGTAAATACGGCCGTAAAGCGCGACTGTCGTAAATACGGCCGTAAAGCGCGACTGCCGTAAATACGGCCGTAAAGCGCGACTGTCGTAAATACGGCCGTAAAGCGCGACTGTCGTAAATACGGCCGTAAAGCGCGACTGCCTTAAATACGGCCGTAAAGCGCGACTGTCGTAAATACGGCCGTAAAGCGCGACTGTCGTAAATACGGCCGTAAAGCGCGACTGTCGTAAATACGGCCGTAAAGCGCGACTGTCGTAAATACGGCCGTAAATCGCGACTGTCGTAAATACGGCCGTAAAGCGCGACTGTCGTAAATACGGCCGTAAAGCGCGACTGCCGTAAATACGGCCGTAAAGCGCGACTGTCGTAAATACGGCCGTAAAGCGCGACTGCCGTAAATACGGCCGTAAAGCGCGACTGCCGTAAATACGGCCGTAAAGCGCGACTGCCGTAAATACGGCCGTAAAGCGCGACTGCCGTAAATACGGCCGTAAAGGGCGACTGCCGTAAATATGGCCGTAAAGCGCGACTGTCGTAAATACGGCCGTAAAGCGCGACTGCCGTAAATACGGCCGTAAAGCGCGACTGTCGTAAATACGGCCGTAAATCGCGACTGTCGTAAATACGGCCGTAAAGCGCGACTGTCGTAAATACGGCCGTAAAGCGCGACTGCCGTAAATACGGCCGTAAATCGCGACTGTCGTAAATACGGCCGTAAAGCGCGACTGCCGTAAATACGGCCGTAAAGCGCGACTGCCGTAAATACGGCCGTAAAGCGCGACTGTCGTAAATACGGCCGTAAAGCGCGACTGCCGTAAATACGGCCGTAAAGCGCGACTGTCGTAAATACGGCCGTAAAGCGCGACTGCCGTAAATACGGCCGTAAAGCGCGACTGTCGTAAATACGGCCGTAAAGCGCGACTGTCGTAAAAGGTGCCGTAAAGCGCGACTGTCGTAAATACGGCCGTAAAGAGCGACTGTCGTAAATACGGCCGTAAAGCGCGACTGCCGTAAATACGGCCGTAAAGCGCGACTGTCGTAAATACGGCCGTAAAGCGCGACTGCCGTAAATACGGCCGTAAAGCGCGACTGCCGTAAATACGGCCGTAAAGCGCGACTGTCGTAAATACGGCCGTAAAGCGCGACTGTCGTAAATACGGCCGTAAAGCGCGACTGTCGTAAATACGGCCGTAAAGCGCGACTGCCGTAAATACGGCCGTAAATCGCGACTGTCGTAAATACGGCCGTAAAGCGCGACTGCCGTAAATACGGCCGTAAAGCGCGACTGTCGTATATACGGCCGTAAAGCGCGACTGTCGTAAATACGGACGTAAAGCGCGACTGTCGTAAATACGGCCGTAAAGCGCGACTGCCGTAAATACGGCCGTAAATCGCGACTGTCGTAAATACGGCCGTAAAGCGCGACTGCCGTAAATACGGCCGTAAAGCGCGACTGTCGTAAATACGGCCGTAAAGCGCGACTGCCGTAAATACGGCCGTAAAGCGCGACTGCCGTAAATACGGCCGTAAAGCGCGACTGCCGTAAATACGGCCGTAAAGCGCGACTGCCGTAAATACGGCCGTAAAGCGCGACTGCCGTAAATACGGCCGTAAATCGCGACTGCCGTAAATACGGCCGTAAAGCGCGACTGTCGTAAATACGGCCGTAAAGCGCGACTGTCGTAAATACGGCCGTAAAGCGCGACTGCCGTAAATACGGCCGTAAATCGCGACTGTCGTAAATACGGCCGTAAAGCGCGACTGCCGTAAATACGGCCGTAAAGCGCGACTGCCGTAAATACGGCCGTAAAGCGCGACTGCCGTAAATACGGCCGTAAAGCGCGACTGTCGTAAATACGGCCGTAAATCGCGACTGTCGTAAAAGGTGCCGTAAAGCGCGACTGTCGTAAATACGGCCGTAAAGCGCGACTGCCGTAAATACGGCCGAAAATCGCGACTGTCGTAAATACGGCCGTAAAGCGCGACTGCCGTAAATACGGCCGTAAAGCGCGACTGCCGTAAATACGGCCGTAAAGCGCGACTGCCGTAAATACGGCCGTAAAGCGCGACTGCCGTAAATACGGCCGTAAATCGCGACTGCCGTAAATACGGCCGTAAAGCGCGACTGCCGTAAATACGGCCGTAAAGCGCGACTGCCGTAAATACGGCCGTAAAGCGCGACTGTCATAAATACGGCCGTAAAGCGCGACTGTCGTAAATACGGCCGTAAAGCGCGACTGCCGTAAATACGGCCGTAAAGCGCGACTGTCGTAAATACGGCCGTAAAGCGCGACTGCCGTAAATACGGCCGTAAAGCGCGACTGCCGTAAATACGGCCGTAAAGGGCGACTGCCGTAAATACGGCCGTGAAGCGCGACTGCCGTAAATACGGCCGTAAAGCGCGACTGCCGTAAATACGGCCGTAAAGCGCGACTGCCGTAAATACGGCCGTAAAGCGCGACTGCCTTAAATACGGCCGTAAAGCGCGACTGCCGTAAATACGGCCGTAAAGCGCGACTGCCGTAAATACGGCCGTAAAGCGCGACTGCCGTAAATACGGCCGTAAAGGGCGACTGCCGTAAATACGGCCGTAAAGCGCGACTGCCGTAAATACGGCCGTAAAGCGCGACTGTCGTAAATACGGCCGTAAAGCGCGACTGCCGTAAATACGGCCGTAAAGCGCGACTGCCGTAAATACGGCCGTAAATCGCGACTGTCGTAAATACGGCCGTAAAGCGCGACTGCCGTAAATACGGCCGTAAAGCGCGACTGCCGTAAATACGGCCGTAAAGCGCGACTCCTGTAAATACGGCCGTAAAGCGCGACTGTCGTAAATACGGCCGTAAAGCGCGACTGCCGTAAATACGGCCGTAAAGCGCGACTGCCGTAAATACGGCCGTAAAGCGCGACTGCCGTAAATACGGCCGTAAAGCGCGACTGTCGTAAATACGGCCGTAAAGCGCGACTGCCGTAAATACGGCCGTAAAGCGCGACTGCCGTAAATACGGCCGTAAAGCGCGACTGCCGTAAATACGGCCGTAAAGCGCGACTGCCGTAAATACGGCCGTAAAGCGCGACTGCCGTAAATACGGCCGTAAAGCGCGACTGCCGTAAATACGGCCGTAAAGCGCGACTGCCGTAAATACGGCCGTAAAGCGCGACTGTCGTAAATACGGCCGTAAAGCGCGACTGCCGTAAATACGGCCGTAAAGCGCGACTGCCGTAAATACGGCCGTAAAGGGCGACTGCCGTAAATACGGCCGTAAAGCGCGACTGCCGTAAATACGGCCGTAAAGCGCGACTGCCTTAAATACGGCCGTAAAGCGCGACTGCCGTAAATACGGCCGTAAAGCGCGACTGCCGTAAATACGGCCGTAAAGCGCGACTGCCGTAAATACGGCCGTAAATCGCGACTGCCGTAAATACGGCCGTAAATCGCGACTGTCGTAAATACGGCCGTAAAGCGCGAGTGTCGTAAATACGGCCGTAAATAGCGACTGTCGTAAATACGGCCGTAAAGCGCGACTGTCGTAAATACGGCCGTAAAGCGCGACTGCCGTAAATACGGCCGTAAAGCGCGACTGCCGTAAATACGGCCGTAAAGCGCGACTGTCGTAAATACGGCCGTAAAGCGCGACTGCCGTAAATACGGCCGTAAAGCGCGACTGTCGTAAATACGGCCGTAAAGCGCGACTGCCGTAAATACGGCCGTAAAGCGCGACTGTCGTAAATACGGCCGTAAAGCGCGACTGTCGTAAATACGGCCGTAAAGCGCGACTGCCGTAAATACGGCCGTAAAGCGCGACTGTCGTAAATACGGCCGTAAAGCGCGACTGCCGTAAATACGGCCGTAAAGCGCGACTGTCGTAAATACGGCCGTAAAGCGCGACTGCCGTAAATACGGCCGTAAAGCGCGACTGTCGTAAATACGGCCGTAAAGCGCGACTGTCGTAAATACGGCCGTAAAGCGCGACTGCCTTAAATACGGCCGTAAAGCGCGACTGTCGTAAATACGGCCGTAAAGCGCGACTGTCGTAAATACGGCCGTAAAGCGCGACTGTCGTAAATACGGCCGTAAAGCGCGACTGTCGTAAATACGGCCGTAAATCGCGACTGTCGTAAATACGGCCGTAATCGCGACTGTCGTAAATACGGCCGTAAAGCGCGACTGCCGTAAATACGGCCGTAAAGCGCGACTGTCGTAAATACGGCCGTAAAGCGCGACTGCCGTAAATACGGCCGTAAAGCGCGACTGCCGTAAATACGGCCGTAAAGCGCGACTGTCGTAAATACGGCCGTAAAGCGCGACTGTCGTAAATACGGCCGTAAAGCGCGACTGCCGTAAATACGGCCGTAAATCGCGACTGCCGTAAATACGGCCGTAAAGCGCGACTGTCGTAAATACGGCCGTAAAGCGCGACTGCCGTAAATACGGCCGTAAAGCGCGACTGCCGTAAATACGGCCGTAAAGCGCGAGTGTCGTAAATACGGCCGTAAATAGCGACTGTCGTAAATACGGCCGTAAAGCGCGACTGTCGTAAATACGGCCGTAAATAGCGACTGTCGTAAATACGGCCGTAAAGCGCGACTGTCGTAAATACGGCCGTAAAGCGCGACTGTCGTAAATACGGCCGTAAAGCGCGACTGCCGTAAATACGGCCGTAAAGCGCGACTGTCGTAAATACGGCCGTAAAGCGCGACTGTCGTAAATACGGCCGTAAAGCGCGACTGTCGTAAATACGGCCGTAAAGCGCGACTGCCGTAAATACGGCCGTAAATCGCGACTGCCGTAAATACGGCCGTAAAGCGCGACTGTCGTAAATACGGCCGTAAAGCGCGACTGTCGTAAATACGGCCGTAAAGCGCGACTGCCGTAAATACGGCCGTAAAGCGCGACTGTCGTAAATACGGCCGTAAATCGCGACTGTCGTAAATACGGCCGTAAAGCGCGAGTGTCGTAAATACGGCCGTAAAGCGTGACTGTCGTAAATACGGCCGTAAAGCGCGACTGTCGTAAATACGGCCGTAAAGCGCGACTGCCGTAAATACGGCCGTAAAGCGCGACTGCCGTAAATACGGCCGTAAAGCGCGACTGCCGTAAATACGGCCGTAAAGCGCGACTGTCGTAAAAGGTGCCGTAAAGCGCGACTGCCGTAAATACGGCCGTAAAGCGCGACTGCCGTAAATACGGCCGTAAAGCGCGACTGTCGTAAATACGGCCGTAAAGCGCGACTGCCGTAAATACGGCCGTAAATCGCGACTGCCGTAAATACGGCCGTAAAGCGCGACTGTCGTAAATACGGCCGTAAAGCGCGACTGTCGTAAATACGGCCGTAAAGCGCGACTGCCGTAAATACGGCCGTAAAGCGCGACTGCCGTAAATACGGCCGTAAAGCGCGACTGTCGTAAATACGGCCGTAAATCGCGACTGTCGTAAAAGGTGCCGTAAAGCGCGACTGTCGTAAATACGGCCGTAAAGCGCGACTGTCGTAAATACGGCCGTAAATCGCGACTGTCGTAAATACGGCCGTAAAGCGCGACTGCCGTAAATACGGCCGTAAAGCGCGACTGTCGTAAATACGGCCGTAAAGCGCGACTGCCGTAAATACGGCCGTAAAGCGCGACTGCCGTAAATACGGCCGTAAAGCGCGACTGCCGTAAATACGGCCGTAAAGCGCGACTGTCGTAAATACGGCCGTAAAGCGCGACTGCCGTAAATACGGCCGTAAAGCGCGACTGCCGTAAATACGGCCGTAAAGCGCGACTGCCGTAAATACGGCCGTAAAGGGCGACTGCCGTAAATACGGCCGTAAAGCGCGACTGCCGTAAATACGGCCGTAAAGCGCGACTGCCGTAAATACGGCCGTAAAGCGCGACTGCCGTAAATACGGCCCTAAAGCGCGACTGCCGTAAATACGGCCCTAAAGCGCGACTGCCGTAAATACGGCCGTAAAGCGCGACTGTCGTAAATACGGCCGTAAAGCGCGACTGCCGTAAATACGGCCGTAAATCGCGACTGCCGTAAATACGGCCGTAAAGCGCGACTGCCGTAAAAGGTGCCGTAAAGCGCGACTGTCGTAAATACGGCCGTAAAGCGCGACTGTCGTAAATACGGCCGTAAATCGCGACTGTCGTAAATACGGCCGTAAAGCTCGACTGCCGTAAATACGGCCGTAAAGCGCGACTGTCGTAAATACGGCCGTAAAGCGCGACTGTCGTAAATACGGCCGTAAAGCGCGACTGCCGTAAATACGGCCGTAAAGCGCGACTGCCGTAAATACGGCCGTAAAGCGCGACTGTCGTAAATACGGCCGTAAAGCGCGACTGCCTTAAATACGGCCGTAAAGCGCGACTGCCGTAAATACGGCCGTAAAGCGCGACTGTCGTAAATACGGCCGTAAAGCGCGACTGCCGTAAATACGGCCGTAAAGCGCGACTGTCGTAAATACGGCCGTAAAGCGCGCCTGTCGTAAATACGGCCGTAAATCGCGACTGTCGTAAATACGGCCGTAAAGCGCGACTGCCGTAAATACGGCCGTAAAGCGCGACTGTCGTAAATACGGCCGTAAAGCGCGACTGCCGTAAATACGGCCGTAAAGCGCGACTGCCGTAAATACGGCCGTAAAGCGCGACTGCCGTAAATACGGCCGTAAAGCGCGACTGCCGTAAATACGGCCGTAAAGCGCGACTGTCGTAAATACGGCCGTAAAGCGCGACAGTCGTAAATACGGCCGTAAAGCGCGACTGCCGTAAATACGGCCGTAAAGCGCGACTGCCGTAAATACGGCCGTAAAGCGCGACTGCCGTAAATACGGCCGTAAAGCGCGACTGTCGTAAATACGGCCGTAAAGCGCGACTGCCGTAAATACGGCCGTAAAGCGCGACTGCCGTAAATACGGCCGTAAAGCGCGACTGCCGTAAATACGGCCGTAAAGCGCGACTGTCGTAAATACGGCCGTAAAGCGCGACTGCCGTAAATACGGCCGTAAAGCGCGACTGCCGTAAATACGGCCGTAAAGCGCGACTGCCGTAAATACGGCCGTAAAGCGCGAGTGTCGTAAATACGGCCGTAAATAGCGACTGTCGTAAATACGGCCGTAAAGCGCGACTGTCGTAAATACGGCCGTAAAGCACGACTGCCGTAAATACGGCCGTAAAGCGCGACTGTCGTAAATACGGCCGTAAAGCGCGACTGCCGTAAATACGGCCGTAAAGCGCGACTGTCGTAAATACGGCCGTAAAGCGCGACTGCCGTAAATACGGCCGTAAATCGCGACTGTCGTAAATACGGCCGTAAAGCGCGACTGCCGTAAATACGGCCGTAAAGCGCGACTGCCGTAAATACGGCCGTAAAGCGCGACTGTCGTAAATACGGCCGTAAAGCGCGACTGCCGTAAATACGGCCGTAAAGCGCGACTGTCGTAAATACGGCCGTAAAGCGCGACTGCCGTAAATACGGCCGTAAAGCGCGACTGTCGTAAATACGGCCGTAAAGCGCGACTGCCGTAAATACGGCCGTAAAGCGCGCCTGTCGTAAATACGGCCGTAAATCGCGACTGTCGTAAATACGGCCGTAAAGCGCGACTGCCGTAAATACGGCCGTAAAGCGCGACTGTCGTAAATACGGCCGTAAAGCGCGACTGTCGTAAATACGGCCGTAAAGCGCGACTGCCGTAAATACGGCCGTAAAGCGCGACTGCCGTAAATACGGCCGTAAAGCGCGACTGCCGTAAATACGGCCGTAAAGCGCGACTGCCGTAAATACGGCCGTAAAGCGCGACTGTCGTAAATACGGCCGTAAAGCGCGACTGTCGTAAATACGGCCGTAAAGCGCGACAGTCGTAAATACGGCCGTAAAGCGCGACTGCCGTAAATACGGCCGTAAAGCGCGACTGCCGTAAATACGGCCGTAAAGCGCGACTGCCGTAAATACGGCCGTAAAGCGCGACTGTCGTAAATACGGCCGTAAAGCGCGACTGCCGTAAATACGGCCGTAAAGCGCGACTGCCGTAAATACGGCCGTAAAGCGCGACTGCCGTAAATACGGCCGTAAAGCGCGACTGTCGTAAATACGGCCGTAAAGCGCGACTGCCGTAAATACGGCCGTAAAGCGCGACTGCCGTAAATACGGCCGTAAAGCGCGACTGCCGTAAATACGGCCGTAAAGCGCGAGTGTCGTAAATACGGCCGTAAATAGCGACTGTCGTAAATACGGCCGTAAAGCGCGACTGTCGTAAATACGGCCGTAAAGCACGACTGCCGTAAATACGGCCGTAAAGCGCGACTGTCGTAAATACGGCCGTAAAGCGCGACTGCCGTAAATACGGCCGTAAAGCGCGACTGTCGTAAATACGGCCGTAAAGCGCGACTGCCGTAAATACGGCCGTAAATCGCGACTGTCGTAAATACGGCCGTAAAGCGCGACTGCCGTAAATACGGCCGTAAAGCGCGACTGCCGTAAATACGGCCGTAAAGCGCGACTGTCGTAAATACGGCCGTAAAGCGCGACTGCCGTAAATACGGCCGTAAAGCGCGACTGTCGTAAATACGGCCGTAAAGCGCGACTGCCGTAAATACGGCCGTAAAGCGCGACTGTCGTAAATACGGCCGTAAAGCGCGACTGCCGTAAATACGGCCGAAAAGCGCGACTGTCGTAAATACGGCCGTAAAGCGCGACTGTCGTAAATAGGTGCCGTAAAGCGCGACTGTCGTAAATACGGCCGTAAAGAGCGACTGTCGTAAATACGGCCGTAAAGCGCGACTGCCGTAAATACGGCCGTAAAGCGCGACTGTCGTAAATACGGCCGTAAAGCGCGACTGCCGTAAATACGGCCGTAAAGCGCGACTGCCGTAAATACGGCCGTAAAGCGCGACTGTCGTAAATACGGCCGTAAAGCGCGACTGTCGTAAATACGGCCGTAAAGCGCGACTGCCGTAAATACGGCCGTAAATCGCGACTGTCGTAAATACGGCCGTAAAGCGCGACTGCCGTAAATACGGCCGTAAAGCGCGACTGTCGTATATACGGCCGTAAAGCGCGACTGTCGTAAATACGGCCGTAAAGCGCGACTGTCGTAAATACGGCCGTAAAGCGCGACTGCCGTAAATACGGCCGTAAATCGCGACTGTCGTAAATACGGCCGTAAAGCGCGACTGCCGTAAATACGGCCGTAAAGCGCGACTGTCGTAAATACGGCCGTAAAGCGCGACTGCCGTAAATACGGCCGTAAAGCGCGACTGCCGTAAATACGGCCGTAAAGCGCGACTGCCGTAAATACGGCCGTAAAGCGCGACTGCCGTAAATACGGCCGTAAAGCGCGACTGCCGTAAATACGGCCGTAAATCGCGACTGCCGTAAATACGGCCGTAAAGCGCGACTGTCGTAAATACGGCCGTAAAGCGCGACTGTCGTAAATACGGCCGTAAAGCGCGACTGCCGTAAATACGGCCGTAAATCGCGACTGTCGTAAATACGTGCCGTAAAGCGCGACTGCCGTAAATACGGCCGTAAAGCGCGACTGCCGTAAATACGGCCGTAAAGCGCGACTGCCGTAAATACGGCCGTAAAGCGCGACTGTCGTAAATACGGCCGTAAATCGCGACTGTCGTAAAAGGTGCCGTAAAGCGCGACTGTCGTAAATACGGCCGTAAAGCGCGACTGTCGTAGATACGGCCGTAAAGCGCGACTGCCGTAAATACGGCCGAAAATCGCGACTGTCGTAAATACGGCCGTAAAGCGCGACTGCCGTAAATACGGCCGTAAAGCGCGACTGCCGTAAATACGGCCGTAAAGCGCGACTGCCGTAAATACGGCCGTAAAGCGCGACTGCCGTAAATACGGCCGTAAATCGCGACTGCCGTAAATACGGCCGTAAAGCGCGACTGCCGTAAATACGGCCGTAAAGCGCGACTGCCGTAAATACGGCCGTAAAGCGCGACTGTCGTAAATACGGCCGTAAAGCGCGACTGTCGTAAATACGGCCGTAAAGCGCGACTGCCGTAAATACGGCCGTAAAGCGCGACTGTCGTAAATACGGCCGTAAAGCGCGACTGCCGTAAATACGGCCGTAAAGCGCGACTGCCGTAAATACGGCCGTAAAGCGCGACTGCCGTAAATACGGCCGTAAATCGCGACTGTCGTAAAAGGTGCCGTAAAGCGCGACTGCCGTAAATACGGCCGTAAAGCGCGACTGCCGTAAATACGGCCGTAAAGCGCGACTGCCTTAAATACGGCCGTAAAGCGCGACTGCCGTAAATACGGCCGTAAAGCGCGACTGCCGTAAATACGGCCGTAAAGCGCGACTGCCGTAAATACGGCCGTAAAGGGCGACTGCCGTAAATACGGCCGTAAAGCGCGACTGCCGTAAATACGGCCGTAAAGCGCGACTGTCGTAAATACGGCCGTAAAGCGCGACTGCCGTAAATACGGCCGTAAAGCGCGACTGCCGTAAATACGGCCGTAAATCGCGACTGTCGTAAATACGGCCGTAAAGCGCGACTGCCGTAAATACGGCCGTAAAGCGCGACTGCCGTAAATACGGCCGTAAAGCGCGACTGCCGTAAATACGGCCGTAAAGCGCGACTGTCGTAAATACGGCCGTAAAGCGCGACTGCCGTAAATACGGCCGTAAAGCGCGACTGCCGTAAATACGGCCGTAAAGCGCGACTGCCGTAAATACGGCCGTAAAGCGCGACTGTCGTAAATACGGCCGTAAAGCGCGACTGCCGTAAATACGGCCGTAAAGCGCGACTGCCGTAAATACGGCCGTAAAGCGCGACTGCCGTAAATACGGCCGTAAAGCGCGACTGCCGTAAATACGGCCGTAAAGCGCGACTGCCGTAAATACGGCCGTAAAGCGCGACTGTCGTAAATACGGCCGTAAAGCGCGACTGCCGTAAATACGGCCGTAAAGCGCGACTGCCGTAAATACGGCCGTAAAGGGCGACTGCCGTAAATACGGTCGTAAAGCGCGACTGCCGTAAATACGGCCGTAAAGCGCGACTGCCTTAAATACGGCCGTAAAGCGCGACTGCCGTAAATACGGCCGTAAAGCGCGACTGTCGTAAATACGGCCGTAAAGCGCGACTGCCGTAAATACGGCCGTAAAGCGCGACTGCCGTAAATACGGCCGTAAAGCGCGACTGCCGTAAATACGGCCGTAAAGCGCGACTGCCGTAAATACGGCCGTAAAGCGCGACTGCCGTAAATACGGCCGTAAAGCGCGACTGCCGTAAATACGGCCGTAAAGCGCGACTGCCGTAAATACGGCCGTAAAGGGCGACTGCCGTAAATACGGCCGTAAAGCGCGACTGCCGTAAATACGGCCGTAAAGGGCGACTGTCGTAAATACGGCCGTAAAGCGCGACTGCCGTAAATACGGCCGTAAAGCGCGACTGCCGTAAATACGGCCGTAAAGCGCGACTGCCGTAAATACGGCCGTAAAGCGCGACTGCCGTAAATACGGCCGTAAAGGGCGACTGCCGTAAATACGGCCGTAAAGCGCGACTGCCGTAAATACGGCCGTAAAGCGCGACTGTCGTAAATACGGCCGTAAATCGCGACTGCCGTAAATACGGCCGTAAAGCGCGACTGCCGTAAATACGGCCGTAAAGCGCGACTGCCGTAAATACGGCCGTAAAGCGCGACTGCCGTAAATACGGCCGTAAAGCGCGACTGCCGTAAATACGGCCGTAAAGGGCGACTGCCGTAAATACGGCCGTAAAGCGCGACTGCCGTAAATACGGCCGTAAAGCGCGACTGTCGTAAATACGGCCGTAAAGCGCGACTGCCGTAAATACGGCCGTAAAGCGCGACTGTCGTAAATACGGCCGTAAAGCGCGACTGCCGTAAATACGGCCGTAAAGCGCGACTGTCGTAAATACGGCCGTAAAGTGCGACTGCCGTAAATACGGCCGTAAAGCGCGACTGTCGTAAATACGGCCGTAAAGCGCGACTGTCGTAAAAGGTGCCGTAAAGCGCGACTGTCGTAAATACGGCCGTAAAGAGCGACTGTCGTAAATACGGCCGTAAAGCGCGACTGCCGTAAATACGGCCGTAAAGCGCGACTGTCGTAAATACGGCCGTAAAGCGCGACTGCCGTAAATACGGCCGTAAAGCGCGACTGCCGTAAATACGGCCGTAAAGCGCGACTGTCGTAAATACGGCCGTAAAGCGCGACTGCCGTAAATACGGCCGTAAAGCGCGACTGTCGTAAATACGGCCGTAAAGCGCGACTGTCGTAAATACGGCCGTAAAGCGCGACTGCCGTAAATACGGCCGTAAAGCGCGACTGCCGTAAATACGGCCGTAAAGCGCGACTGCCGTAAATACGGCCGTAAAGCGCGACTGTCGTAAATACGGCCGTAAAGCGCGACTGCCGTAAATACGGCCGTAAATCGCGACTGTCGTAAATACGGCCGTAAAGCGCGACTGCCGTAAATACGGCCGTAAAGCGCGACTGTCGTAAATACGGCCGTAAAGCGCGACTGCCGTAAATACGGCCGTAAAGCGCGACTGCCGTAAATACGGCCGTAAAGCGCGACTGCCGTAAATACGGCCGTAAAGCGCGACTGCCGTAAATAAGGCCGTAAAGCGCGACTGCCGTAAATACGGCCGTAAAGCGCGACTGCCGTAAATACGGCCGTAAATCGCGACTGCCGTAAATACGGCCGTAAAGCGCGACTGTCGTAAATACGGCCGTAAAGCGCGACTGTCGTAAATACGGCCGTAAAGCGCGACTGCCGTAAATACGGCCGTAAATCGCGACTGTCGTAAATACGGCCGTAAAGCGCGACTGTCGTAAATACGGCCGTAAAGCGCGACTGCCGTAAATACGGCCGTAAAGCGCGACTGCCGTAAATACGGCCGTAAAGCGCGACTGCCGTAAATACGGCCGTAAAGCGCGACTGTCGTAAATACGGCCGTAAATCGCGACTGTCGTAAATGGTGCCGTAAAGCGCGACTGTCGTAAATACGGCCGTAAAGCGCGACTGTCGTAAATACGGCCGTAAAGCGCGACTGCCGTAAATACGGCCGAAAATCGCGACTGTCGTAAATACGGCCGTAAAGCGCGACTGCCGTAAATACGGCCGTAAAGCGCGACTGCCGTAAATACGGCCGTAAAGCGCGACTGCCGTAAATACGGCCGTAAAGCGCGACTGCCGTAAATACGGCCGTAAATCGCGACTGCCGTAAATACGGCCGTAAAGCGCGACTGCCGTAAATACGGCCGTAAAGCGCGACTGCCGTAAATACGGCCGTAAAGCGCGACTGTCGTAAATACGGCCGTAAAGCGCGACTGTCGTAAATACGGCCGTAAAGCGCGACTGCCGTAAATACGGCCGTAAAGCGCGACTGTCGTAAATACGGCCGTAAAGCGCGACTGCCGTAAATACGGCCGTAAAGCGCGACTGCCGTAAATACGGCCGTAAAGGGCGACTGCCGTAAATACGGCCGTAAAGCGCGACTGCCGTCAATACGGCCGTAAAGCGCGACTGTCGTAAATACGGCCGTAAAGCGCGACTGCCGTAAATACGGCCGTAAAGCGCGACTGCCGTAAATACGGCCGTAAAGCGCGACTGCCGTAAATACGGCCGTAAATCGCGACTGTCGTAAATACGGCCGTAAAGCGCGACTGCCGTAAATACGGCCGTAAAGCGCGACTGCCGTAAATACGGCCGTAAAGCGCGACTGCCGTAAATACGGCCGTAAAGCGCGACTGCCGTAAATACGGCCGTAAAGGGCGACTGCCGTAAATACGGCCGTAAAGCGCGACTGCCGTAAATACGGCCGTAAAGCGCGACTGCCGTAAATACGGCCGTAAAGCGCGACTGCCGTAAATACGGCCGTAAAGCGCGACTGCCGTAAATACGGCCGTAAAGCGCGACTGCCGTAAATACGGCCGTAAAGCGCGACTGTCGTAAATACGGCCGTAAAGCGCGACTGCCGTAAATACGGCCGTAAATCGCGACTGCCGTAAATACGGCCGTAAAGCGCGACTGCCGTAAATACGGCCGTAAAGCGCGACTGCCGTAAATACGGCCGTAAAGCGCGACTGCCGTAAATACGGCCGTAAAGCGCGACTGCCGTAAATACGGCCGTAAAGCGCGACTGCCGTAAATACGGCCGTAAAGGGCGACTGCCGTAAATACGGCCGTAAAGCGCGACTGCCGTAAATACGGCCGTAAAGCGCGACTGTCGTAAATACGGCCGTAAAGCGCGACTGCCGTAAATACGGCCGTAAAGCGCGACTGTCGTAAATACGGCCGTAAAGCGCGACTGCCGTAAATACGGCCGTAAAGCGCGACTGTCGTAAATACGGCCGTAAAGCGCGACTGCCGTAAATACGGCCGTAAAGCGCGACTGTCGTAAATACGGCCGTAAAGCGCGACTGTCGTAAAAGGTGCCGTAAAGCGCGACTGTCGTAAATACGGCCGTAAAGAGCGACTGTCGTAAATACGGCCGTAAAGCGCGACTGCCGTAAATACGGCCGTAAAGCGCGACTGCCGTAAATACGGCCGTAAAGCGCGACTGCCGTAAATACGGCCGTAAAGCGCGACTGCCGTAAATACGGCCGTAAAGCGCGACTGTCGTAAATACGGCCGTAAAGCGCGACTGTCGTAAATACGGCCGTAAAGCGCGACTGTCGTAAATACGGCCGTAAAGCGCGACTGCCGTAAATACGGCCGTAAATCGCGACTGTCGTAAATACGGCCGTAAAGCGCGACTGCCGTAAATACGGCCGTAAAGCGCGACTGTCGTAAATACGGCCGTAAAGCGCGACTGTCGTAAATACGGCCGTAAAGCGCGACTGCCGTAATTACGGCCGTAAAGCGCGACTGCCGTAAATACGGCCGTAAATCGCGACTGTCGTAAATACGGCCGTAAAGCGCGACTGCCGTAAATACGGCCGTAAAGCGCGACTGCCGTAAATACGGCCGTAAAGCGCGACTGCCGTAAATACGGCCGTAAAGCGCGACTGCCGTAAATACGGCCGTAAAGCGCGACTGCCGTAAATACGGCCGTAAATCGCGACTGCCGTAAATACGGCCGTAAAGCGCGACTGTCGTAAATACGGCCGTAAAGCGCGACTGTCGTAAATACGGCCGTAAAGCGCGACTGCCGTAAATACGGCCGTAAAGCGCGACTGTCGTAAATACGGCCGTAAAGCGCGACTGTCGTAAATACGGCCGTAAAGCGCGACTGCCGTAAATACGGCCGTAAAGCGCGACTGCCGTAAATACGGCCGTAAAGCGCGACTGCCGTAAATACGGCCGTAAAGCGCGACTGTCGTAAATACGGCCGTAAATCGCGACTGTCGTAAAAGGTGCCGTAAAGCGCGACTGTCGTAAATACGGCCGTAAAGCGCGACTGTCGTAAATACGGCCGTAAAGCGCGACTGCCGTAAATACGGCCGAAAATCGCGACTGTCGTAAATACGGCCGTAAAGCGCGACTGCCGTAAATACGGCCGTAAAGCGCGACTGTCGTAAATACGGCCGTAAAGCGCGACTGCCGTAAATACGGCCGTAAAGCGCGACTGCCGTAAATACGGCCGTAAAGCGCGACTGTCGTAAATACGGCCGTAAAGCGCGACTGCCGTAAATACGGCCGTAAAGCGCGACTGCCTTAAATACGGCCGTAAAGCGCGACTGCCGTAAATACGGCCGTAAAGCGCGACTGCCGTAAATACGGCCGTAAAGCGCGACTGCCGTAAATACGGCCGTAAAGGGCGACTGCCGTAAATACGGCCGTAAAGCGCGACTGCCGTAAATACGGCCGTAAAGCGCGACTGTCGTAAATACGGCCGTAAAGCGCGACTGCCGTAAATACGGCCGTAAAGCGCGACTGCCGTAAATACGGCCGTAAATCGCGACTGTCGTAAATACGGCCGTAAAGCGCGACTGCCGTAAATACGGCCGTAAAGCGCGACTGCCGTAAATACGGCCGTAAAGCGCGACTGCCGTAAATACGGCCGTAAAGCGCGACTGTCGTAAATACGGCCGTAAAGCGCGACTGCCGTAAATACGGCCGTAAAGCGCGACTGCCGTAAATACGGCCGTAAAGCGCGACTGCCGTAAATACGGCCGTAAAGCGCGACTGCCGTAAATACGGCCGTAAAGCGCGACTGCCGTAAATACGGCCGTAAAGCGCGACTGCCGTAAATACGGCCGTAAATCGCGACTGCCGTTAATACGGCCGTAAAGCGCGACTGCCGTAAATACGGCCGTAAAGCGCGACTGCCGTAAATACGGCCGTAAAGCGCGACTGCCGTAAATACGGCCGTAAAGCGCGACTGTCGTAAATACGGCCGTAAAGCGCGACTGCCGTAAATACGGCCGTAAAGCGCGACTGCCGTAAATACGGCCGTAAAGCGCGACTGCCGTAAATACGGCCGTAAAGCGCGACTGCCGTAAATACGGCCGTAAAGCGCGACTGCCGTAAATACGGCCGTAAAGCGCGACTGCCGTAAATACGGCCGTAAAGGGCGACTGCCGTAAATACGGCCGTAAAGCGCGACTGCCGTAAATACGGCCGTAAAGCGCGACTGCCTTAAATACGGCCGTAAAGCGCGACTGCCGTAAATACGGCCGTAAAGCGCGACTGCCGTAAATACGGCCGTAAAGGGCGACTGCCGTAAATACGGCCGTAAAGCGCGACTGCCGTAAATACGGCCGTAAAGCGCGACTGCCGTAAATACGGCCGTAAAGCGCGACTGCCGTAAATACGGCCGTAAAGCGCGACTGCCGTAAATACGGCCGTAAAGCGCGACTGCCGTAAATACGGCCGTAAAGCGCGACTGTCGTAAATACGGCCGTAAAGCGCGACTGCCGTAAATACGGCCGTAAAGCGCGACTGTCGTAAATACGGCCGTAAATCGCGACTGCCGTAAATACGGCCGTAAAGCGCGACTGCCGTAAATACGGCCGTAAAGGGCGACTGCCGTAAATACGGCCGTAAAGCGCGACTGCCGTAAATACGGCCGTAAAGGGCGACTGTCGTAAATACGGCCGTAAAGCGCGACTGCCGTAAATACGGCCGTAAAGCGCGACTGCCGTAAATACGGCCGTAAAGCGCGACTGCCGTAAATACGGCCGTAAAGCGCGACTGCCGTAAATACGGCCGTAAAGGGCGACTGCCGTAAATACGGCCGTAAAGCGCGACTGCCGTAAATACGGCCGTAAAGCGCGACTGCCGTAAATACGGCCGTAAA
The DNA here is from genome assembly GCF_035770615.1 of Melospiza melodia melodia. Lineage (NCBI taxonomy): Eukaryota > Metazoa > Chordata > Aves > Passeriformes > Passerellidae > Melospiza > Melospiza melodia. The sequence goes on from NW_026948686.1 coordinate 46,197, forward strand.
TCGCGACTGCCGTAAATACGGCCGTAAAGCGCGACTGCCGTAAATACGGCCGTAAAGCGCGACTGCCGTAAATACGGCCGTAAAGCGCGACTGCCGTAAATACGGCCGTAAAGCGCGACTGCCGTAAATACGGCCGTAAAGCGCGACTGCCGTAAATACGGCCGTAAAGCGCGACTGTCGTAAATACGGCCGTAAATCGCGACTGTCGTAAAAGGTGCCGTAAAGCGCGACTGTCGTAAATACGGCCGTAAAGCGCGACTGTCGTAAATACGGCCGTAAATCGCGACTGTCGTAAATACGGCCGTAAAGCGCGACTGCCGTAAATACGGCCGTAAAGCGCGACTGTCGTAAATACGGCCGTAAAGCGCGACTGCCGTAAATACGGCCGTAAAGCGCGACTGCCGTAAATACGGCCGTAAAGCGCGACTGCCGTAAATACGGCCGTAAAGCGCGACTGCCGTAAATACGGCCGTAAAGCGCGACTGCCGTAAATACGGCCGTAAAGCGCGACTGCCGTAAATACGGCCGTAAAGCGCGACTGCCGTAAATACGGCCGTAAAGCGCGACTGCCGTAAATACGGCCGTAAAGCGCGACTGCCGTAAATACGGCCGTAAAGCGCGACTGCCGTAAATACGGCCGTAAAGCGCGACTGCCGTAAATACGGCCCTAAAGCGTGACTGCCGTAAATACGGCCGTAAAGCGCGACTGTCGTAAATACGGCCGTAAAGCGCGACTGCCGTAAATACGGCCGTAAATCGCGACTGCCGTACATACGGCCGTAAAGCGAGACTGCCGTAAATACGACCGTAAAGCGCGACTGTCGTAAATACGGCCGTAAAGCGCGACTGCCGTAAATACGGCCGTAAAGCGCGACTGCCATAAATACGGCCGTAAAGGGCGACTGCCGTAAATATGGCCGTAAAGCGCGACTGTCGTAAATACGGCCGTAAAGCGCGACTGCCGTAAATACGGCCGTAAAGCGCGACTGTCGTAAATACGGCCGTAAATCGCGACTGCCGTAAATACGGCCGTAAAGCGCGACTGCCGTAAATACGGCCGTAAAGCGCGACTGTCGTAAATACGGCCGTAAAGCGCGACTGTCGTAAATACGGCCGTAAAGCGCGACTGTCGTAAATACGGCCGTAAATCGCGACTGTCGTAAATACGGCCGTAAAGCGCGACTGCCGTAAATACGGCCGTAAAGCGCGACTGTCGTAAAAGGTGCCGTAAAGCGCGACTGCCGTAAATACGGCCGTAAAGCGCGACTGCCGTAAATACGGCCGTAAAGCGCGACTGTCGTAAATACCGCCGTAAAGCGCGACTGCCGTAAATACGGCCGTAAATCGCGACTGCCGTAAATACGGCCGTAAAGTGCGACTGTCGTAAATACGGCCGTAAAGCGCGACTGTCGTAAATACGGCCGTAAATCGCGACTGTCGTAAATACGGCCGTAAAGCGCGACTGTCGTAAATACGGCCGTAAAGCGCGACTGCCGTAAATACGGCCGTAAATCGCGACTGTCGTAAATACGGCCGTAAAGCGCGACTGCCGTAAATACGGCCGTAAAGCGCGACTGCCGTAAATACGGCCGTAAAGCGCGAGTGTCGTAAATACGGCCGTAAATAGCGACTGTCGTAAATACGGCCGTAAAGCGCGACTGTCGTAAATACGGCCGTAAAGCGCGACTGTCGTAAATACGGCCGTAAAGCGCGACTGTCGTAAATACGGCCGTAAAGCGCGACTGCCGTAAATACGGCCGTAAAGCGCGACTGCCGTAAATACGGCCGTAAAGCGCGACTGTCGTAAATACGGCCGTAAAGCGCGACTGTCGTAAATACGGCCGTAAAGCGCGACTGTCGTAAATACGGCCGTAAATCGCGACTGTCGTAAATACGGCCGTAAATCGCGACTGTCGTAAATACGGCCGTAAAGCGCGACTGTCGTAAATACGGCCGTAAAGCGCGACTGCCGTAAATACGGCCGTAAAGCGCGACTGCCGTAAATACGGCCGTAAAGCGCGACTGCCGTAAATACGGCCCTAAAGCGCGACTGCCGTAAATACGGCCGTAAAGCGCGACTGCCGTAAATACGGCCGTAAATCGCGACTGCCGTAAATACGGCCGTAAAGCGCGACTGCCGTAAATACGGCCGTAAAGCGCGACTGTCGTAAATACGGCCGTAAAGCGCGACTGCCTTAAATACGGCCGTAAAGCGCGACTGCCGTAAATACGGCCGTAAAGCGCGACTGCCGTAAATACGGCCGTAAAGCGCGACTGCCGTAAATACGGCCGTAAAGGGCGACTGCCGTAAATATGGCCGTAAAGCGCGACTGTCGTAAATACGGCCGTAAAGCGCGACTGTCGTAAATACGGCCGTAAATCGCGACTGTCGTAAATACGGCCGTAAATCGCGACTGCCGTAAATACGGCCGTAAAGCGCGACTGCCGTAAATACGGCCGTAAAGCGCGACTGTCGTAAATACGGCCGTAAAGCGCGACTGCCGTAAATACGGCCGTAAAGCGCGACTGTCGTAAATACGGCCGTAAATCGCGACTGCCGTAAATACGGCCGTAAAGCGCGACTGCCGTAAATACGGCCGTAAAGCGCGACTGCCGTAAATACGGCCGTAAATCGCGACTGTCGTAAATACGGCCGTAAAGCGCGAGTGTCGTAAATACGGCCGTAAAGCGTGACTGTCGTAAATACGGCCGTAAAGCGCGACTGCCGTAAATACGGCCGTAAAGCGCGACTGTCGTAAATACGGCCGTAAAGCGCGACTGCCATAAATACGGCCGTAAAGCGCGACTGCCGTAAATACGACCGTAAAGCGCGACTGCCGTAAATACGACCGTAAAGCGCGACTGTCGTAAATACGGCCGTAAAGCGCGACTGCCGTAAATACGGCCGTAAAGCGCGACTGCCGTAAATACGGCCGTAAAGCGCGACTGTCGTAAAAGGTGCCGTAAAGCGCGACTGCCGTAAATACGGCCGTAAAGCGCGACTGCCGTAAATACGGCCGTAAAGCGCGACTGCCGTAAATACGGCCGTGAATCGCGACTGCCGTAAATACGGCCGTAAAGCGCGACTGTCGTAAATACGGCCGTAAAGCGCGACTGTCGTAAATACGGCCGTAAAGCGCGACTGTCGTAAATACGGCCGTAAAGCGCGACTGTCGTAAATACGGCCGTAAAGCGCGACTGCCGTAAATACGGCCGTAAATCGCGACTGCCGTAAATACGGCCGTAAAGCGCGACTGTCGTAAATACGGCCGTAAAGCGCGACTGCCGTAAATACGGACGTAAAGCGCGACTGTCGTAAATACGGCCGTAAAGCGCGACTGTCGTAAATACGGCCGTAAAGCGCGACTGCCGTAAATACGGCCGTAAATCGCGACTGTCGTAAATACGGCCGTAAAGCGCGACTGTCGTAAATACGGCCGTAAAGCGCGACTGCCGTAAATACGGCCGTAAAGCGCGACTGTCGTAAATACGGCCGTAAAGCGCGACTGCCGTAAATACGGCCGTAAAGCGCGACTGCCGTAAATACGGCCGTAAAGCGCGACTGTCGTAAATACGGCCGTAAAGCGCGACTGTCGTAAATACGGCCGTAAAGCGCGACTGCCGTAAATACGGCCGTAAATCGCGACTGTCGTAAATACGGCCGTAAAGCGCGACTGTCGTAAATACGGCCGTAAAGCGCGACTGCCGTAAATACGGCCGTAAATCGCGACTGTCGTAAATACGGCCGTAAAGCGCGACTGTCGTAAATACGGCCGTAAAGCGCGACTGCCGTAAATACGGCCGTAAATCGCGACTGTCGTAAATACGGCCGTAAAGCGCGACTGTCGTAAATACGGCCGTAAAGCGCGACTGCCGTAAATACGGCCGTAAAGCGCGACTGCCGTAAATACGGCCGTAAAGCGCGACTGCCGTAAATACGGCCGTAAAGCGCGACTGCCGTAAATACGGCCGTAAATCGCGACTGTCGTAAATACGGCCGTAAAGCGCGACTGTCGTAAATACGGCCCTAAAGCGCGACTGCCGTAAATACGGCCGTAAAGCGCGACTGTCGTAAATACGGCCGTAAAGCGCGACTGCCGTAAATACGGCCGTAAAGCGCGACTGCCGTAAATACGGCCGTAAAGGGCGACTGCCGTAAATATGGCCGTAAAGCGCGACTGTCGTAAATACGGCCGTAAAGCGCGACTGTCGTAAATACGGCCGTAAATCGCGACTGTCGTAAATACGGCCGTAAATCGCGACTGCCGTAAATACGGCCGTAAAGCGCGACTGCCGTAAATACGGCCGTAAAGCGCGACTGTCGTAAATACGGCCGTAAAGCGCGACTGCCGTAAATACGGCCGTAAAGCGCGACTGTCGTAAATACGGCCGTAAATCGCGACTGCCGTAAATACGGCCGTAAAGCGCGACTGCCGTAAATACGGCCGTAAAGCGCGACTGCCGTAAATACGGCCGTAAATCGCGACTGTCGTAAATACGGCCGTAAGCGCGAGTGTCGTAAATACGGCCGTAAAGCGTGACTGTCGTAAATACGGCCGTAAAGCGCGACTGCCGTAAATACGGCCGTAAAGCGCGACTGTCGTAAATACGGCCGTAAAGCGCGACTGCTATAAATACGGCCGTAAAGCGCGACTGCCGTAAATACGACCGTAAAGCGCGACTGCCGTAAATACGACCGTAAAGCGCGACTGTCGTAAATACGGCCGTAAAGCGCGACTGCCGTAAATACGGCCGTAAAGCGCGACTGCCGTAAATACGGCCGTAAAGCGCGACTGTCGTAAAAGGTGCCGTAAGCGCGACTGCCGTAAATACGGCCGTAAAGCGCGACTGCCGTAAATACGGCCGTAAAGCGCGACTGCCGTAAATACGGCCGTGAATCGCGACTGCCGTAAATACGGCCGTAAAGCGCGACTGTCGTAAATACGGCCGTAAAGCGCGAGTGTCGTAAATACGGCCGTAAAGCGCGACTGTCGTAAATACGGCCGTAAAGCGCGACTGTCGTAAATACGGCCGTAAAGCGCGACTGCCGTAAATACGGCCGTAAATCGCGACTGCCGTAAATACGGCCGTAAAGCGCGACTGTCGTAAATACGGCCGTAAAGCGCGACTGCCGTAAATACGGACGTAAAGCGCGACTGTCGTAAATACGGCCGTAAAGCGCGACTGTCGTAAATACGGCCGTAAAGCGCGACTGCCGTAAATACGGCCGTAAATCGCGACTGTCGTAAATACGGCCGTAAAGCGCGACTGTCGTAAATACGGCCGTAAAGCGCGACTGCCGTAAATACGGCCGTAAAGCGCGACTGCCGTAAATACGGCCGTAAAGCGCGACTGCCGTAAATACGGCCGTAAAGCGCGACTGCCGTAAATACGGCCGTAAAGCGCGACTGTCGTAAATACGGCCGTAAAGCGCGACTGTCGTAAATACGGCCGTAAAGCGCGACTGCCGTAAATACGGCCGTAAATCGCGACTGTCGTAAATACGGCCGTAAAGCGCGACTGTCGTAAATACGCCGTAAAGCGCGACTGCCGTAAATACGGCCGTAAATCGCGACTGTCGTAATACGGCCGTAAAGCGCGAGTGTCGTAAATACGGCGGTAAAGCGTGACTGTCGTAAATACGGCCGTAAAGCGGGACTGCCGTAAATACGGCCGTAAAGCGCGACTGCCGTAAATACGGCCGTAAAGCGCGACTGTCGTAAATACGGCGTAAATAGCGACTGTCGTAAATACGGCCGTAAAGCGCGACTGTCGTAAATACGGCCGTAAATAGCGACTGTCGTAAATACGGCCGTAAAGCGCGACTGTCGTAAATACGGCCGTAAAGCGCGACTGCCGTAAATACGGCCGTAAAGCGCGACTGTCGTAAATACGGCCGTAAAGCGCGACTGTCGTAAATACGGCCGTAAAGCGCGACTGCCGTAATACGGCCGTATAAAGCGCGACTGCCGTATATACGGCCGTAAAGCGCGACTGCCGTAAAAGGTGCCGTAAAGCGCGACTGCCCTAAATACGGCCGTAAAGCGCGACTGCCGTAAATACGGCCGTAAAGCGCGACTGTCGTAAATACGGCCGTAAAGCGCGACTGCCGTAAATACGGCCGTAAATCGCGACTGCCGTAAATACGGCCGTAAAGCGCGACTGTCGTAAATACGGCCGTAAAGCGCGACTGTCGTAAATACGGCCGTAAAGCGCGACTGCCGTAAATACGGCCGTAAAGCGCGACTGCCGTAAATACGGCCGTAAAGCGCGACTGTCGTAAATACGGCCGTAAATAGCGACTGTCGTAAATACGGCCGTAAAGCGCGACTGTCGTAAATACGGCCGTAAAGCGCGACTGTCGTAAATACGGCCGTAAAGCGCGACTGCCGTAAATACGGCCGTAAATCGCGACTGTCGTAAATACGGCCGTAAAGCGCGACTGCCGTAAATACGGCCGTAAAGCGCGACTGCCGTAAATACGGCCGTAAAGCGCGACTGCCGTAAATACGGCCGTAAAGCGCGACTGCCGTAAATACGGCCGTAAAGCGCGACTGCCGTAAATACGGCCGTAAAGCGCGACTGTCGTAAATACGGCCGTAAAGCGCGACTGCCGTAAATACGGCCGTAAAGCGCGACTGTCGTAAATACGGCCGTAAAGCGCGACTGCCGTAAATACGGCCGTAAAGCGCGACTGCCGTAAATACGGCCGTAAAGCGCGACTGCCGTAAATACGGCCCTAAAGCGCGACTGCCGTAAATACGGCCGTAAAGCGCGACTGTCGTAAATACGGCCGTAAAGCGCGACTGTCGTAAATACGGCCGTAAAGCGCGACTGCCGTAAATACGGCCGTAAAGGGCGACTGCCGTAAATACGGCCGTAAAGCGCGACTGTCGTAAATACGGCCGTAAAGCGCGACTGCCGTAAATACGGCCGTAAAGCGCGACTGTCGTAAATACGGCCGTAAAGCGCGACTGTCGTAAATACGGCCGTAAATCGCGACTGTCGTAAATACGGCCGTAAAGCGCGACTGTCGTAAATACGGCCGTAAAGCGCGACTGCCGTAAATACGGACGTAAAGCGCGACTGTCGTAAATACGGCCGTAAAGCGCGACTGTCGTAAATACGGCCGTAAAGCGCGACTGTCGTAAATACGGCCGTAAAGCGCGACTGCCGTAAATACGGCCGTAAAGCGCGACTGCCGTAAATACGGCCGTAAATAGCGACTGCCGTAAATACGGCCGTAAAGCGCGACTGCCGTAAATACGGCCGTAAAGCGCGACTGCCGTAAATACGGCCGTAAAGCGCGACTGTCGTAAATACGGCCGTAAAGCGCGACTGCCGTAAATACGGCCGTAAAGCGCGACTGCCGTAAATACGGCCGTAAAGCGCGACTGTCGTAAATACCGCCGTAAAGCGCGACTGTCGTAAATACCGCCGTAAAGCGCGACTGCCGTAAATACGGCCGTAAAGCGCGACTGTCGTAAATACGGCCGTAAAGCGCGACTGTCGTAAATACGGCCGTAGAGCGCGACTGCCGTAAATACGGCCGTAAATCGCGACTGTCGTAAATACGGCCGTAAAGCCCGAGTGTCGTAAATACGGCCGTAAAGCGTGACTGTCGTAAATACGGCCGTAAAGCGCGACTGCCGTAAATACGGCCGTAAAGCGCGACTGCCGTAAATACGGCCGTAAAGCGCGACTGTCGTAAATACGGCCGTAAATAGCGACTGTCGTAAATACGGCCGTAAAGCGCGACTGTCGTAAATACGGCCGTAAATAGCGACTGTCGTAAATACGGCCGTAAAGCGCGACTGTCGTAAATACGGCCGTAAATAGCGACTGTCGTAAATACGGCCGTAAAGCGCGACTGTCGTAAATACGGCCGTAAAGCGCGACTGCCGTAAATACGGCCGTAAAGCGCGACTGTCGTAAATACGGCCGTAAAGCGCGACTGTCGTAAATACGGCCGTAAAGCGCGACTGCCGTAAATACGGCCGTAAAGCGCGACTGTCGTAAATACGGCCGTAAAGCGCGACTGCCGTAAATACGGCCGTAAATCGCGACTGTCGTAAATACGGCCGTAAAGCGCGACTGCCGTAAATACGGCCGTAAAGCGCGACTGCCGTAAATACGGCCGTAAAGCGCGACTGCCGTAAATACGGCCGTAAAGCGCGACTGTCGTAAATACGGCCGTAAATCGCGACTGTCGTAAATACGGCCGTAAATCGCGACTGTCTTAAATACGGCCGTAAAAGCGCGACTGCCGTAAATACGGCCGTAAAGCGCGACTGCCGTAAATACGGCCGTAAATCGCGACTGTCGTAAATACGGCCGTAAAGCGCGAGTGTCGTAAATACGGCCGTAAAGCGTGACTGTCGTAAATACGGCCGTAAAGCGCGACTGCCGTAAATACGGCCGTAAAGCGCGACTGCCGTAATACGGCCGTAAAGCGCGACTGTCGTAAATACGGCCGTAAATAGCGACTGTCGTAAATACGGCCGTAAAGCGCGACTGCCGTAAATACGGCCGTAAAGCGCGACTGCCGTAAATACGACCGTAAAGCGCGACTGCCGTAAATACGGCCGTAAAGCGCGACTGCCGTAAATACGGCCGTAAAGCGCGACTGCCGTAAATACGGCCGTAAAGCGCGACTGTCGTAAAAGGTGCCGTAAATCGCGACTGCCGTAAATACGGCCGTAAAGCGCGACTGCCGTAAATACGGCCGTAAAGCGCGACTGTCGTAAATACGGCCGTAAAGCGCGACTGCCGTAAATACGGCCGTAAATCGCGACTGTCGTAAATACGGCCGTAAAGCGCGACTGTCGTAAATACGGCCGTAAAGCGCGACTGTCGTAAATACGGCCGTAAAGCGCGACTGCCGTAAATACGCCGTAAATCGCGACTGCCGTAAATACGGCCGTAAAGCGCGACTGTCGTAAATACGGCCGTAAAGCGCGACTGTCGTAAATACGGCCGTAAATCGCGACTGTCGTAAAAGGTGCCGTAAAGCGCGACTGCCATAAATACGGCCGTAAAGCGCGACTGCCGTAAATACGGCGTAAAGCGCGACTGTCGTAAATACGGCCGTAAAGCGCGACTGTCGTAAATACGGCCGTAAAGCGCGACTGCCGTAAATACGGCCGTAAAGCGCGACTGTCGTAAATACGGCCGTAAAGCGCGACTGTCGTAAATACGGCCGTAAAGCGCGACTGTCGTAAATACGGCCGTAAACCGCGACTGCCGTAAATACGGCCGTAAAGCGCGACTGTCGTAAATACGGCCGTAAAGCGCGACTGTCGTAAATACGGCCGTAAAGCGCGACTGCCGTAAATACGGCCGTAAAGCGCGACTGCCGTAAATACGGCCGTAAAGCGCGACTGCCGTAAATACGGCCGTAAAGCGCGACTGTCGTAAATACGGCCGTAAAGCGCGACTGTCGTAAATACGGCCGTAAAGCGCGACTGCCGTAAATACGGCCGTAAAGCGCGACTGCCGTTAAATACGGCGGTAAAGCGCGACTGTCGTAAATACGGCCCGTAAAGCGCGACTGTCGTAAAAGGTGCCGTAAAGCGCGACTGCCGTAAATACGGCCGTAAAGCGCGACTGCCGTAAATACGGCCGTAAAGCGCGACTGTCGTAAATACGGCCGTAAAGCGCGACTGTCGTAAATACGGCCGTAAAGCGCGACTGTCGTAAATACGGCCGTAAAGCGCGACTGTCGTTAATACGGCCGTAAAGCGCGACTGCCGTAAATACGGCCGTAAAGCGCGACTGCCGTAAATACGGCCGTAAAGCGCGACTGCCGTAAATACGGCCGTAAAGCGCGACTGTCGGTAAATAAGGCCGTAAAGCGCGACTGTCGTAAATACGGCCGTAAAGCGCGACTGTCGTAAATACGGCCGTAAAGCGCGACTGCCGTAAATACGGCCGTAAAGCGCGACTGCCGTAAATACGGCCGTAAAGCGCGACTGTCGTAAATACGGCCGTAAAGCGCGACTGCCGTAAATACGGCCGTAAAGCGCGACTGCCGTAAATACGGCCGTAAAGCGCGACTGCCGTAAATACGGCCGTAAAGCGCGACTGTCGTAAATACGGCCGTAAAGCGCGACTGCCGTAAATACGGCCGTAAATCGCGACTGTCGTAAATACGGCCGTAAAGCGCGACTGCCGTAAATACGGCCGTAAATCGCGACTGTCGTAAATACGGCCGTAAAGCGCGAGTGTCGTAAATACGGCCGTAAAGCGTGACTGTCGTAAAATACGGCCGTAAAGCGCGAGTGTCGTAAATACGGCCGTAAAGCGCGACTGTCGTAAATACGGCCGTAAATAGCGACTGTCGTAAATACGGCCGTAAGCGCGACTGTCGTAAATACGGCCGTAAAGCGCGACTGTCGTAAATACGGCCGTAAATAGCGACTGTCGTAAATACGGCCGTAAAGGGCGACTGTCGTAAATACGGCCGTAAAGCGCGACTGTCGTAAATACGGCCGTAAAGCGCGACTGCCGTAAATACGGCCGTAAAGCGCGACTGTCGTAAATACGGCCGTAAAGCGCGACTGCCGTAAATACGGCCGTAAAGCGCGACTGCCGTAAATACGGCCGTAAAGCGCGACTGCCGTAAATACGGCCGTAAATCGCGACTGTCGTAAAAGGTGCCGTAAAGCGCGACTGCCGTAAATACGGCCGTAAAGCGCGACTGCCGTAAATACGGCCGTAAATCGCGAGTGCCGTAAATACGGCCGTAAAGCGCGACTGTCGTAAATACGGCCGTTAAAGCGCGACTGTCGTAAATACGGCCGTAAAGCGCGACTGTCGTAAATACGGCCGTAAAGCGCGACTGCCGTAAATACGGCCGTAAAGCGCGACTGCCGTAAATACGGCCGTAAAGCGCGACTGTCGTAAATACGGCCGTAAAGCGCGACTGTCGTAAATACGGCCGTAAATCGCGACTGTCGTAAAAGGTGCCGTAAAGCGCGACTGTCGTAAATACGGCCGTAAAGCGCGACTGTCGTAAATACGGCCGTAAAGCGCGACTGCCATAAATACGGCCGTAAATCGCGACTGTCGTAAATACGGCCGTAAAGCGCGACTGCCGTAAATACGGCCGTAAAGCGCGACTGCCGTAAATACGGCCGTATAGCGCGAGTGCCGTAAATACGGCCGTAAAGCGCGACTGCCGTAAATACGGCCGTAAAGCGCGACTGTCGTAAATACGGCCGTAAAGCGCGACTGTCGTAAATACGGCCGTAAAGCGCGACTGTCGTAAATACGGCCGTAAATAGCGACTGTCGTAAATACGGCCGTAAAGCGCGACTGTCGTAAATACGGCCGTAAAGCGCGACTGTCGTAAATACGGCCGTAAAGCGCGACTGCCGTAAATACGGCCGTAAAGCGCGACTGCCGTAAATACGGCCGTAAAGCGCGACTGCGGTAAATACGGCCGTAAAGCGCGACTGACGTAAATACGGCCGTAAAGCGCGACTGCCGTAAATACGGCCGTAAAGCGCGACTGCCGTAAATACGGCCGTAAAGCGCGACTGCGGTATGTACGGCCGTAAAGCGCGACTGCCGTAAATACGGCCGTAAAGCGCGACTGCCGTAAATACGGCCGTAAAGGGCGACTGCCGTAAATATGGCCGTAAAGCGCGACTGTCGTAAATACGGCCGTAAAAGCGCGACTGTCGTAAATACGGCCGTAAATCGCGACTGTCGTAAATACGGCCGTAAAGCGCGACTGCCGTAAATACGGCCGTAAAGCGCGACTGTCGTAAATACGGCCGTAAATCGCGACTGCCGTAAATACGGCCGTAAAGCGCGACTGCCGTAAATACGGCGTAAAGCGCGACTGCCGTAAATACGGCCGTAAATCGCGACTGTCGTAAATACGGCCGTAAAGCGCGAGTGTCGTAAATACGGCCGTAAAGCGTGACTGTCGTAAATACGGCCGTAAAGCGCGACTGCCGTAAATACGGCCGTAAAGCGCGACTGTCGTAAATACGGCCGTAAGCGCGACTGCCATAAATACGGCCGA